>NW_019268529.1:421155-472716 GCF_002738365.1 Cucurbita moschata
TTTTTTTTTTTTTTTTTTTTTTTTTTGTCTCTCTTTAGATACTCTTGAATTATTTAAAAATAATTAGTTGAAAAGATTAGAAATTAATCAGATTAATTAATGAAAAATAATAATAAATTTATAAAATTTCGATGGGCATAAGCATAAGCAGTTTGGTCTGACAGCGACATCTGCATGCAATCCATTGGGTGCCAAATATATTTAAAATAATAAAATAACATTTAAATCCTAAAGAATTATCCTCGAATATTCTTCCCTTTTTATTATATTATATTCCACACCCAATTCACGTATTCATAAAAAAAAAATTAAATATTTAATTATATATATATAGCTTCAACTTGGTGGAATAAGAATCATTGATTCCCTTATCTATTTCTTATTCATTCAGACCATTTATATATATACATATACATTTTTATATATATACATATACATTTTTATAGTAAAAAAATTTACGAATTTAAATCTTTATTAGAGGCAGTTTAATTTATGTTTAATATTTGAAAATAATTATTAATTCATTTTAAAATATATGAATTCGTTATTTTAGAATATAAACTCAAAATTAATAAAATATTTTTGTGCATTAATTTTTTTTCATTCTTATTTTCATAATTTTGAAAGCAAAACATTATTATTTTTTTCATTTGCAAAACATAAATAAAATAATATTTATATAATTTTTAGTTGGAATAATGGATAATAAATATATAAAAATAGATACAACATTGAAAATTATCAAAATTTTGTTTTTAATTAAAAAAAAATAAAGATAATTTTCATCTCCACAAATTGCATTATGATCTAACAGTTGCTAATTTGACTATGAATTTCCACGTTTAGTTTCCTAATCAATTATTAGTGTTTCTAATCCAATCGCGGCCAATCAGAACAGCCCGATTATTTTTTATTTTTTATTTCTAAATATTTATTTTAAATAAGTTGTTACCTCTGGACCAATAGCAGAAAAGTGTATTTTATTTTATTTTGTAGTTTATGGCAATTGGAAAACATAAAAAAAAAAAAAATTCTCTCTCCATTTCCATTAATGTTCATCCATCTCCCTTTTTTAATTATTTATTATAAAAATTGGTCAAAATATTGCCTAATTATTAAACAAAATTTTATCCCATTTATATACAACTCCTACCAATAGTAGTAAAAAATAAAAAATAAAAAAAATTAATTAATTGTAAATATTTATTATAATTTAGTTAAAAAAAAAAATGAACCACCCAAGATATATATATTTATAGAAAATATGATAAAATTATATTTTTTTAGACATAAAGTTCTAAAAAAAAAAGTTTCATCACTTTTAACTTTCGTATGTGTTTGACGGGAAGAACCGCAAGATTCCAACAATAATGGAGGAAGGGGAAGATCATTGATTCAGTGGCTAATTTTTTGCACTGCGTCTCAGATTCAAATCCCGTCAAAATCACTGGTTAAAGAGATTCTTGCAGTGACTTTAAGTAGCCTCAATTCTGTCTTCTTCCATGGAGACGGCGACGAAAGGGCCAGAAGAAGAAGAAGAAGAAGAGTCTGCAATTGGCGAGGAGCGTTAATGGCGGACTGATTTTCAGACGAAAACGAAGAAGAATAGAAAAAGCCCTAAATTCTAATGGTTGGGTCGATGTCAAGTCTGCGCAAAAGTCAAGGGTTGTTTGGAATAAAGCAGCAGAAAAGGAATTATTCCCTTCAGAGAGTATAAAGAAAGGCGTTAAGGCAAATCTCAGTTTTAGGTGTTTTGGAGAGATAAACGCGCCACATGCCTTCCCTTTCCCCCACATCCCGTCGTTTGCCTCTGTTTTCGCCTCTGGCTTCTGATCGGAGTTGATGGAGCTCTTGAATCCGCCATATCCTCCTCATCTTCCTTCTTCTCTTAACGCCTTTCATGGCTTCTATTCGTCTTCGTCTTTGCTTCTTCCGATGGTGATCCCTCGTTTGCGTGGCGTCGTCGAAGAAGCTTCTTGCGACGACGACGACGGCGCTGATTTTGTTTATGTGGCTATTGGCAAATCAGTTGAGAAGTCTGCGAGTTTGCTCCGGTGGACATTCCGTCGCTTTCGTGATAGACAAATTCGTCTCCTCCATGTTCATCAGCTCTCTTCTGTCATTCCCACGCTACGTGAGTTTCTTCTTGATTCTATGCTAGTCTCTGGATAATTCCCTTCTTGATTCTATGTTATTTCTTCAGAACTTGCTAATTCCGGATCCAAATCGTTGCCCAATAGCAGTTTCTCTGTGATTCAAATCGTAATTTTATGTCTGGGATTTGAAATGATTTGTTCATTTACTCTAGGCTTGCCATTGTATAACCATGGTGCGTTAATTTCAATGCAGTAGGGAAGCTACCTGCAAGCCAGGCGAATACAGATGTGGTGGCTGCATACAGGAAGAAGGAGTGGGAACAAACTTCTCGGGTTCTTGAAAACTACTTGGGATTTTGCCATAGAGCCAAGGTCTGATTTAAATGTTTTCGCTTAATTTTATATGGAATTGTGAAGCTGAAAGACTTCTAATTCTTAAATATTGTTCAAAATGGCTAATTCTTAAGCTATTTACTTCCATGTCTTCTGGTGCTCTCCATTGACTATGCTTTAAGATACATAATAACATCCTAGCTTCCACATGCTTTTGCATACCATAATCTATATGTGCATATGATTTTTGGAAGGTATCATCTTTGTGCTTTTTTGTTTCTTCATACAATGATTGGCTCAAACCTCATTGTATGTAGCCACTTATTTGAGATTTTAAAATCTTCTGAATTTCGTAATACTCATGTTAGTTGAACACGACTCTCCACAATGGTATAATATTGTCCACTTTGAGCATAAGCTCTCATGGCTTTGATTTGGGCTTCCCCAAAAGGCCTCATACCAATGGAGATAGTATTCCTTGATTATAAACTCATGATCATTCCCTAAATTAGCCGACGTGGGACTTTCATCTAACAATGTTATAGGGTCGAGTTGTACATAAGCTAGCTTGGCTACTTGGGGTATAAAAGAAAGAAATCATAAAAATGATCTATGTTCATCCATCATAGTTTTTGAGTTATACAAATCTCCTAATTGTATGCTTCAAAGGCTGATACCTTACCTCAATTGTGAGTGAGAATCCCAATTTTGATGAGATCATCTTTCCTTTTGTCTTAATGGGTAGGAGTATTTCTTGTGTTCTTAGGACTTTCAATGTCGTCGTTCATACCTCCAACTGAGACGGCAACTTGGAAAACCATAATTGAACACACTAGTTGGCATCATGAAACTAAATTACTTCGTTCTCATTTATTCTTTACTGGGTTAGCTCATTTAGGAGTTACCTTTACAGGTCAAAGCTGGTATTGTTCTAATGGAAGCTGAACAAGTTCACACAGGGATAGTAGATTTGGTTAACAAATTCAAAGTTAGGAAGCTTGTCATGGGGACCATGGCGGATAGGTAAGTTAAGCATTTCATCATTTGTTTTCGCCCGATCCCGCCTTTTTTCTTAGAATTCATACTGTATTGCTCAAGATTATCGGTTCTTCGTTTAATGTTTAATGCAGTTGTGTGAAAGTGAAAGTAAAGAAGAGCTCTAGTAAAGCAGATTATGCTGCCAGAAATATCCCCTTTCCATGTGAGATATGGTTTGTCAACAAAGGGAAGCATGTATGGACCAGAGAAGCTGTTGAAGGCTCAAGTTCTGCTTCATCATTGTTTCTTCCCGAGCTGGCTATCACAGAAAACTTTCCTGCTCAGTCATCTCTGAATGATGAGAGTCACTCATTCAATCTGGAAGATTCTCAATCTAGTTCTGCTAATGCTATAATTGAAAGCTTAAACTGCATTAACAAGGAACCCTTTGATGTAGAAGGTGTTGTGTCGAGTTCTTCCGTTAGATACTTTCCCTGCCCTCTGCAGATTTCTTCCAGTCCAGCTAGCTCAAGCTCTGATTCAGGACATTCATCAGTTGAAGGGAGAGAGTCAACAAGCTCTGATTCAAGGGTTGAGGAAAGGGGTTTATATGGTGAACTTAAAGATGCTGTTATAGAAGCAGAAGCATCAAGGAATGAAGCAATTGAGGTGCATTGGATGTGTAGAAAGATGGAACAAAATGCTGCAGAATCCATAAAAAAGGTAACCATAATGTTTGTGTTGTGTATGAACTTACTTCTAGGATGCCCTGTCATAAGAATTTTGTTACTCTTATCAATCTAAGATAATCTTTTGTTTACTTTTAGTTCAAGGTCTTCAAATGTGTCAATGAACATGAAATTGATCTTAGGAAAGAGACAGAGAGAATGTTGAGGATTACCATTGAGAAGAAAGAAGCTCTCTCAGAAGAAAGAACTGAAATACTTGAGGAGCTAGAGAGGACATTGAAAACTTTTGCTCTTCTTGACACTCAGACACGGGAAGTAACTCGAAAGCATGAAGAAGCCATTACAGAACTCGAAAGTATACAAGCATCCATTGCAGCTCTCAGGAAGGAAAAGCAGACGATTCAAAGCCAAAAGATAGATGCTCTGAATTGGCTGTCCAAATGGAAACATGAGAAGGCTGCTTCTGCGAATTATAACAGATCGATCGGATTTGTGGAGAATCAAACTCAGCTGGCTGAATTTTCATTGTTGGAACTACAAACAGCCACATGTGGCTTCTCTCAAAGCTTCAAGATTGCTCAGGGAGGATATGGTCGTCTTTACAAGGGTGAAATGTTGGGTAGGACTGTTGCCATAAGGAAGCTGCATCCACATTATGTATTGGGTCCAGCCGAGTTTCAAAAAGAGGTCAATTTTCTAAACCAGATATTAAAAGATCTATTCTTCTTTGTGTTTAAGGCTGATGATTAAAGTTAGCCTTTCTCTTCTGCTTGCAGGTTGAAGTATTGGGTAAACTACAACATCCTCATTTGGTGACTTTGCTCGGTGTATGCACGGAAGCCTGCTCTCTGGTATACGAGTATTTTCCCCATGGGAACCTCCAAAATCACCTTTTCCCAAAAGGCAATACTCCTCCGTTGACATGGAAGACTCGAGCACGGATAATCACTGAAATTGCAAGTGCCCTTTGCTTCTTGCACTCTTCAAAACCCGAAAACACTGTCCATGGGGATCTGAAGCCTGAAAACATTCTTTTGGATTCTGAATTCATCTCCAAGATCTGTGATTTTGGTATTTACAGGCTGATATCTGAAGACACACTGTACTGCCCAAGTTTTAGGCGGAGCACTGAACCAAAGGGTGCCTTTTCATATACAGATCCAGAGTGTCAGCGAGAAGGAGTTCTGACGCCCAAGTCTGACGTTTATTCCTTTGGGCTGATCATTTTGCAGTTGCTCACTGGGAAACCAATAGTTGGATTAGTAAGTGAGTTGCGCAAGGCCATTTCATTTGGTCAGCTCGAGTCCGTTTTAGACTTGTCTGCTGGAGAGTGGCCTATTGATGTTGCAAAGAGGTTCGTAGACATTGGTCTACAATGCTGTGAACTGAAGGGGAGTGATCGACCTGAGCTGACACCTAGTCTCGTGAGAGAATTAAAGCAACTGCATGTCTCAGAAGAGAGACCTGTGCCATCTTATTTCTTGTGCCCCATTCTTCAGGTTAGTGGTTTCTTATCTTTTTTTCAAATGTGTGTATTTGTTTGCCAGTGATTTACAACATGCTAGAAAGTTATTTCATGTTAAAATGGTTTTGAAATTTACTTTGGTAGTGAAAGCTAAGGCTTAGTGCCCCTCATGTTTGAATCTCTTATGAACAAAAACCATGCTTTTATGGGCTGACATATTGTAACAGCCCAAGCTTACCGCTAGCAGATATTGTCTTCTTTGGGCTTCTCCTTCTGGGCTTTCCCTCAATGTTTTTAAACTCGTTTGCTAGGGAGAGGTTTCCACACCCTTGTAAGGAATGGTTTGTTCCCCTCTCCAACCAAATTGTAATCTCACAATCCACCCTCTTTGGGTCCCAGCGTCCTCGCTGGCACACCGCTCTATAACCTATCTTTGATACCATTTGTAACAGCCCAAGCCTACCGCCAGGAAATATTGTCCTCTTTGGATTTTCTCTTCTGGGCTTCTCCCAAGGTTATAAAACGCGTATGCTAGAGAGAGGTTTCCACACCCTTATAAGGAAAGTTTCATTCCCTTCTCTAGCTAACGTGGGATCTCACACATATATATTGGATTTGTTTCAGGAGATCATGCAGGATCCCCAAGTGGCTGCAGATGGTTTCACATACGAAGGAGAAGCTATACGTGAATGGCTAAATAATGGCCGGGAAACTTCTCCAATGACCAATTTGAAACTCAGCCACCCGCAGCTTACTCCAAATCATGCTGTGCGTCTCGCCATTCAAGATTGGCTTTCCAGAGTTTGACAATCCCACTATCTAACAGGTCTGATTGGTGTATAATATGTTGTTTATATCATCACAAAGCTATGTCTATGTTCCTATGCCATCCTTCGTCAGTGTAGATACTTGAAATTTTGCAGAAATAAAACATATCTTTGCTCTGGTTTTTCCCCTAAATTCTGGAGTATTACTTCCCAACCATATAATTAAAAGTTAGAACAAGAATCATAAATAAGAGAGTCCAAAGGTTAAGGTGTCCTACAGCTGCTGAGGTACAAAGGAATCAGTAGACAGCTGAGTGCAGTTCAAAGGGCACTCAAACTCCTTTATGTCAAAATTTAATGTCCCAAAATGAGAGAGAATGGAGGGTCTGCCCTTCACTCTTCATCTTCCCAACTGATATTTCCTTTGCATTTACTGATAGAATTCCAGAGCAGATAACAGTTGGGAGAATCATAACTAATCCATTTCCCATCTCAATCTCTACCTTACATTCTCATTTCCCCACGTGTCCTATTGTACCTCGTTTGGGACCCACTGTTCTGTCGGACGGGGCTGCCTCTGTCCTGAGTTTTAATTGGTGGGTCTGTCTCTTCTTCACTCTGTTTTGGTCAACTTTGTCTGATTTATTACTCCAACTACATCAACACATCCACCTCTATTAAATAAGTCAGTTGAGCTGATCAGCTCATATTTACTCACTTCCTTTTTTGGGGTTCGAATTAAATTCCATACAAAATTTTCAAACTGCAACTACTCTGGTTGAAATGCAAAGGGAATTGATTGTTCTAAGCGTTGTTTGTTTAACAGGTCAATTCCTTGAAAACATTGAATGTAATGATGTTTCAATGTTTCTTGATGAAATATGTTTCTGATAAATCATTGATCGGGAACGGTCTTTCGACCGGAACCCCTACGAACCGTCGGCCAGAAACAAATACTGAGAGATGACTGAGAGAAGACCCAGAAAGAGAACAGGAGGAAGAAGAAGAAGAAGAAGAGAGGAGAGACCATTGTTCAAAAAGGAATATAAGATCAATTATTCAGAAATTACAAATTTTTCCTTCTTTGGGAGTTTTTTCTTTTCTTTTTTATTAAGAAAGAACAAGCTTTTGCACTTTACATCTCCTTGCCACCAAGTAAACTGCAGAATTAAGTTCATGAGGCAATTCCAAGAACCTTAATCGCCGTTTCTTACAATGGTGATCAGGGAAAAAAGAGAAAAATGAACATAAAGAAAAAAGCCTGACCTTTTACTGAGTTCTTCTCTATATCATCTACCTGCTTCTTTCCACTATTTTATACACAGGATCTCCAGATCCTCCCTTCTAATGAAATTACAATGATCGATACATCGTCGTGGTACTTCCTCCGATCGCCCTGTGGTATTTTGAGTAACTCGTGGAAATCCATACCTGTATGTAACCATATAGCCAAGTTTAGCATTCTGAATATCAGTGTTCATATGAAAGACGAAAAGAGAGAAGCTTTTAGGGTGTGTCTCGTTTCGTACCAGCTCTCTTTGCAGCCCGAAACAGCAGTAGTTCAACCAGATGTTGTGCCGGGTCTCCTTCGGGTTGCAAGGCGATGAAAAGTTCGACTTCCGAAACAGCTTCCTCGTTTGTGAAGTACTGGTAGAGTCCATCAGATGATAGTATCAAAAACCTGTCTTTTGGTCCCAATCTGTGGTGGTAGAGAGATGGAAGACAATTGATGTATGGCGATCCCCCGACGTAGTTGATTCTGAACATTTCCAACAGTGCATTGTTCCATTTAGGCTGCTCATAAGAACAAAAATGATCAATGTTAATGCACAACTTTGCATCAGTCCAGGGTGAAGAAGATGATCCAGTTCTCAGTCCCTATGGCAAAGCAGCCAGTTCATTTAACAACCATAACTCATGGGATCGACAGGCCGAATCAAGTCGAGATATTAAGATGCTTATCACTTTTCATCAATGAATCAGTGGTTTGATGGGACAAGTTCCATGCCTTGATTAAATGATAACAACCCGAACGAGTATAATCAACCAGGACGAAAAATGGTAGAGATACGAACATTTGCAGTCGAGATTAATGCAATTCAATTCATAACGAGCCAGACCAATTACGCATTCAAAAGTATTTTGAAAAGATCACCAACCTGTTTGAGGAACCCAGCACCGAACGCCCGAGTAACCTTCAACGAGCCTTTCACACGGTCGTTCATCACGGCACCAGCATCATCAGGATGTTCATTTTTTATTCTCTGAACTTCCTGTAAGCAAATCACAACAAGAATTAAATCTTTCACATCATTTCAGAACAAAGCAATTCTAAAGAACACACAATCACCTCATCAACACTGGTGCTATGATCCATGGAAAGCTGAAAAGCAGTAAGGTTAGCTGATGTGAATGCTCTATCTCCATCTAATGCTTCAATGTCATGAACTGGCTCTTCATTAATCCTCTCCAAATCCTGTTGAATCTTCCCGAGCCAATAATCGGGCTCCGCCTTCTGCGCTAAAACAGCTCGGCTATCGCCAACGTTCATCACATAAACATCATCTCCCTTCATAAGCATCACAAGCACACAAGAACCCATCAAAGCCAGTTCAGGATTTTCATCGAGCATCTTGTCTGCAATATCCAAGTAGGCTTCCTCTGTTTTCTTCAATGCCTGGGACAAAGCTTTCAAAACATCCGAATGATTAATCGACCTCGAACCATTTGACGACGCAGATCGATTCAACTGCTCCTTTAACCTCCGATCGAGCTCTAATCGCTCCTGATCCCATTCGCACTTCCATTTCCGCTGATTATCCTCCCATTTCTCAGAAGCTCCTTTAAACTTTCCTCTTGAATTCTTACCTTTTTTTCTCCTCGAATTCGATCCAGAATTCGCATCGCCACTAGCACAAGGATGATTCTCTTGTTCAACACACTGAGAACAAGCGTTAACCTGCGAACAATCTCTTGTTTCTGGACAAGGATGATTCTCAGATCGAACAGGGGAAGTGGCCGGAGCGGCAACTCCGGCGGAATCGAGCTTTTCGTCCCATAACAAACCTTTAAGTTCCTTATGAACAAAGGAGTATAGATTCGATAAAAGGTAATCAGGAGCATCAGGACCGTTAAATCCATCGTAAATCCCGACGAAAACCCAACCATGTTCTTCCGAAACCACCACATGAACACGATCTTCCCCTGCTTTTCCTTGAGCCCACTGCAGATTTTGGCTCTCCATTGAATCATCGTCTTCCAAACTTCCCTCACTACTGAAATTTAAACTACTTACAGTCAAATTCTCATTATGTTTCTCGGGCATGACGATCCAATCGGGTTCTTTAACCGCTTTAATCGGAGCCACAATGGAATTTTGCCCTCGATAAATCGACTTCGAAATTACGCTTCTCAAAATCCGAATTAGCCGGCCTTTTCTCGATCCAGATCTGGAATTAAATCCTCCACCATGAGAGAAACTTCTCTGAAATTCGCAAGGTGTAGAATTATCAAGAGGACCCGAAAAAATCCCCCGATCCAATGGACCCGACATAAACCCTCGTTCAATTGGACCCGATAAAAACCCTCTTTCCAAAGGACCCGAACTAGGGATTCCACTGAAATTACCCGGAATCGGACCCGAATTGATCATGTTTTTAGGGATCGGCTGCAAAGGAATTGAAGCGAAAGAAGTCGAACTCTCAAAAGCCGCCGCTCGATCAATGCTATTGTACGAATACAGATCAACAAGGGCCGTAGAAAGAGGCGTCGATGTATTGGCACTTACAGAGGCGCCGGAAATTGATCGGAAAGTGGTGGTTTCATCGGAATGAACTTTTGAAGACGACAGCCTCAAAGGATCCGGCCGGACATAGCAGAACGAGTGTCCAAGCCCTTCATCGAGTGGATTCGATAACAGAGCAGAAATATCCGGCCGCCGCCTACCGTCGTTGATTCCGGTGAAGCAAACGCCGAGCTTCCCAATCCCGTTACCCATCGGGATTTCTTTTATATAAAAAAAAAAAATAATGAAAATTTAAGAAACAAAATCGAATTTTTCAGTGACCTAAACAGCTAATGATATGGATATTTCTTAGTGTCCACAGAGAGAAAAATGGAGAAGAAACGGAAGACGAGTGGAAGATGAAGAAGACGACGAAGCGGAGAGAGAGAAAGAGAGACAAAGGCGTTGACTTTAGAGTAGCGATTGTTTGAAATAAGAAAAACGCCGTCTTGGTTTCAAATCTAAAAAAATTAAAAATTAAAAATTTTAAGAAATAAAATAAAATATTTAATTTCATTATTTTCCGTAGGGTGGGGCGTTGACTATAGTTGGAAGTTTAACTCGGACTCAAATATAGACAGCTTTCTTTAATTTAGCGTTAATAAATATAAATATAAATATATTTTTTTTTTTAAATCGTTAACCTTCACGTTCAAGTGGACAAGTGTTACACTCACGCGCGGTTGAAGTGGGCCCGATTTTAAAATCGACGAGCCGAGTTTAATCCGCGGGAAACGTTTAGCACGCGTATAAATCGGCGAGTTGGATGAGGTGGCAATATATCAAGAAAGTAAAAAGTCAAACGGGAAAAATGAAATGAATACATGTTTGCATGGAGAACCACGTCACCATCACCGTTGGATCAAAAACAATGGTTTGATGAAAATACTGGTTGACTGACACCTGTCAAGTTCCCACAGCATTCTTGTCTACGCCTCTTCTTCTCTGCCCCTCCCGCAGCTAAATTTGACTTTTTTTTTTCCCCTAATTTTAATTACTCCTACAAAAAAATAAAAAAATTTAAAAAAAATTTGGCTGTTTATTTTATTATTTATTATTTTGGAGTGTGTTGGGTTTAATTATTTATTGAATTTGGTGTGGTGGAGTGGTTGCTGGTTAGTAATTGCGTTGCATTTACTACAATTTGAGAGTATTAGGTAGCTTTGACTTGCCTTTTTTTTTTTCCCTAATTTTATTTTGAATTCCTATATTCTCCCATGTTTTTTTATTATTTGTAATTTAAAGGCAAAGTTCAATTTGGTTTCTAAATTTTTATTTAGAAAAAAAAAGTGCCATTAAATAGAAGAAATGAACGCCCTTCAGATTCGGTGGTGAATAATGTGTATATGTTTGAATCTGCTTCTTGTTGATAGAGAAATCTCAATGTAACTGAAAAATACAGATATAATTGAAAGCTAATACAAGAGTAGATCACTGTTGAATCGAACTATTTCTCATTTGGTCTTTGGCTTTTAGCCTCTAATCATGGTTGAGGTCTGCAGACTTTAGCCTTCAGTTGACTTTGGTAAGGATTGACCTCAATAACCTTAGTCGACACTAAGAGAATTGACCTCTAGGGTCCGTCGCTTGGTCCTTGTGTTTATGTTTGATCTATAAGTCTTTCCTTGGACGTATGATCGATGCTATAAAATATATATATATATTTTTTTTAGATAAAATTATACGAAATTCATTTGAATTTTAAAAATTAAATTTGTGTAATTTTTGAAGGGCATAAATAGTCCACTTTTTTTTTATTACTATTATTCCGTTCATATTTATATTTCAATTTCGCGTTTTTCTTCGTTGAATTTTTGTGTTTAACAGAAAATTAATTTTCAACTCAGAGGAGATTAAAAAAAGTCTAAATAAATTTATTATTTTCATTTAATATTCAAAACTTCATTATTATTTTAAAAAATTCCTGTTTTACCATTTCCATTTTCCGCCCATCGGGTCAGTCAATCTATTATTAGAAATAAAAATTAATTTAATTTATTAAAAAATAGAGATAAATAATTGTCAATTCAAGTTGCATAAAATTGGCATTGTGGGGGTCAATTAGGAGTTAAATCAATTAATATAAAATGACCCATAAGGGCATATATTCTCTCCACTTCCATTTCATTTTCCACGTGGCCCAATTGTAACCATCCACGTAGAAAATGAAAGCATTATGTGGACTATTGTGAGACAAAGCCAAATGGTTTTTAGGTACATGCTGACATCCAACACCACCAAGACTGGAGACAAAAAAAAATTAAAAAATTAAAAAATTAAAAGAAAAAAATTAATCCAATTCTCACGAAATTAAAAAAAAAAAAAAGTTAAAATTATAATTAAGAGCTTGAATTAGTCAAATTTGAAATAATAAAATAAAATAAAATAATATAAATATTTCAAGTGGGGAAAGCTTACGAAACCACCATCTCCACAAACTCCCCCCATTTGTTTCATATCCCTTGTCTTTTTCACACACTTTTATTTTTAGAAATATAAAATAATAATTAATTTTCTAATTAAATCTGGCTCCAATTCGGTGTCTGGGTCCAAATCCACTCCTCTAGAGCCAACGTTCTTATTAGTACACCGTCTCGTGTCAACCCCATTCGAGGAACAGCCGTTGAGAATGGGTTGTGATTGCTGACGACATCCCGAAACTTGGGATGACGCCAAGACATATGAACTATGTTGATGGGGATCGAGATAACAAGATGAGATGCGACGTTGTATTGAGAGACATTGACTCAAGTAGAGGCAAAGTTAAGCTGAATGACTTGGCCTAATGTAGAGGCAAGTCGGATGTGTCAAGCGGTGTGTATGGTTGAACAAGCTTGGATGTTCGATTGGCGAAAACAAACCTCGCCTAAGGTCTGACGAAGCCGGGGGCGAAAAATATATATGAGTCTTATTTTCACTTAAGAAAGGTCGTGAAAAATGTAGGAATCGCGGCAGTTGGTAATACCAACTATAACAACAATAACGACTTACACCACCGCAAATAAATATTGTCCTCTTTGGGCAATCTTTCGGGCTTCCCCTCAAGGCTTTAAGATGCATCTGCTAAAGGAAGATTTCTACACCCTTATAAAAGATATTTTGTTCTCCTCCACAACCAATGTGGGACATTACACAAATACAAAATAACTATTATATATTTAATTCAATATAACATTTTATTAACATATATAAATCCCCTCACTTTGTTTCAAATTTAAATAATATTATTATAGAAAATACTATTGAGTAATTAAATTGTGATTTAAAAAAAATAGTTTAATCGAATATAATTTAAAATGTATAATTTTCTTTTATTTTAGATTAATGGGATTAATATTAGGAATTAAGGATAGAAAGACAGAATAAATTTGAAAATTTAGAATTAAAATGGATGAAATTACAGTACAATAAAATATTGGGATTTTGGAACAATCATGGAATAATTTAATTATTTAAAAAAAATATAATAAACATGAATAATTTAATTATTAAGACGTTGAAAGTTTGAATATGGTTGGCAAGTGGGGCACTATATAAGCAAGTGATTAACAAAAAATTAGTAGTCAAACCAAATGAGTTTGTCGTCCTAATCTTACCCATAATTATTATTTAATTAACCAACTTGATATTTTTTTTTATATAAAAAGATTTGAAAATAATGGATGAAATTACACTTCTATAATATCACGTATATATATATATATATATATATATTAAAAATAAATTAAAATATATAAAACTTATTGGAATAATTAATGATTCCCAACTACATAAAGATTATGATTAATGCATATAATTTTGGTTAATTAAATGCATGATTCATCTAGAAGGAAAGATCCGCAGCCTCGTCCATTGACTAATCTTTATTTAAATATTAATCTCTATAAATAATATGATATAAGTTTAGATCTTCAATATTTGACTTGTGTTTATGTAATTTTAATTGGATTTCTTTGTAGATTTGTTCCCATTTGAGGGAGATAAATGTAATTTTAAGTAAATTTCACTCAATTTCTATATTTTATTATTTTTTAAATAACTTTGAATTTAGGATTATCTACCCGTTTCCAACTTTCCCTCTAGGCTTTAAAACTCCTTAACCAATGTGGGACATCACAATCCACCTCCCTTCGAGGTCCAACGTCCTTACTGGCACTCGTTCTCTCGTTCTTTTCTCCAATCGATATGGGACCCCCACTAAATCCACTTCCCTTTGGGGCCTAGTGTCTTTACTGGTACATCGCGTCTACTAGGGGAAGGTTTCTACACCCTTATAAAGGGTGTTTTGTTCTCCTCCCCAACCCATGTGGGGCATCATAGCACAAGTGATGAAGGGTTAAGGATTTTTTTAGGTCCTAGTCAAAATTTGTGAACTTAAATGATATTCATGGGATGAATTCGTCAATTCAGTGCTAAAGGTAATAGTTGTTCGGGATATTAGTTCATAATTAGGAATTTTAGGGTTTTGAAGCTCGTGGAGTTGATTATTAAAATAATAATAATAAAAGACGTGAGATTTTTGGAACGTGTATTTCAAAAATTAAGTTACATCGAGTTCAATTAATCAAATTTTTAGGCTATTTTAAAATTTTTTAATTTTATTATTTAATATTTTATTTTTAAATTGTGTATCAGTATTTTGACCCATTTTATGTGAAGCAATTGTCTCAATTATATCCAAATTAAAATTATATGTTTAGTTTATCGAGAAATAAAGTAATATTATCGATCTATTAATTTTTTCCAGTATTTTTTAAAATTTAATTTGATTAAATTTCCTAAAAATTATTAGAATTAACAAAATATATATATATATATATATATATATATATATATATATATATTTATTTATTTATTTATTTATTTATTTATTTATTTAAATCAGGAATAAAAAGAAAAATACCTGCAATATTCCACATTTTAGGCTTTAATAAAATAAATTACACAAAATTTAATTGATATTTAATATAATATGCTGATTTGACCAAGCCAAACCAAATTTAACTCTCAATTATTTGACTTTTGAAGGCATAATTGCATTTATTTGCTTTCTAAGTCAAGGAAGACAAATTCTTTGAAACCATTTTTCACCAACCTTATTTTTCATAAGGATAAATGATTACAAATATTTTTATGGTTAAAATATACCATAAACATTTAAAATAATTGTTGGTATTTTGTTTAATGAGAAATGAATTGTTAAAATATTTAGTTTATTTCATTATCTTGGTAGACCCACACGAGTTCTTCTAGCATAACTTGTCATCGCTTACTTGCTTCTTAAAAAAAAATTCAGTTGATCACTTAATGTTAGTTCTAAATCAATTAGGCTTGATTTTCGGGTTCTTATAATCGAGCTATAAAAAATGAAGATGCATTCGATTGATTTTCTCTCTGTCTGGGTTGAATTAATTTTTTGCAAAATTGAAAAAATTCAGTTTGATTAATAGGTTTGGTCAAACCTCATTATTTTGTAATAATAAATATTTAAGAGATTTTAGTTATTAATATATCATGGATTTTGAACTCGGTTTAAGTTCTTCATTCACCAACTCAACCAATTTGTGGTTGTTAGATAAACACGACTCTCCACAATGGTATGATATTGTCCAATAAGCTCTCATGACTTTGCTTTGGGCTTCCTAGAAAGTCTCGTACCTCTCCTACGAGGCCTTTTGGGGGAGCCCAAAGCAAATCTATGATCGTTCCTTACATTAGCAGATATGAGACTTTCATCCAACGGTGATTATTCACCTAGCCCGAGTATACCTCAAACTAGAAAATAATATTTAAACCCAAATCTATAATTAAAAACACGTATATTATTTACACACAGGTGTGTAAAGAAAGATATTTATGGGAGAATAGAGAAGAAATACGAACAAACACGACAATCGAGAAATTCTAACAATTTGACTTAGTGAAAGAAATGGGAAATAAGGTCACTTTCTAAGCGTTGTTTTGTTTGGATTTCCCTATTTTTGACCAACACTCCTTTAGCTCCACCAACAATTTCACTTCTCTTCTTCCTCTATGGCACACTTTGAACTTGTTTTGGTCAATTTTCATGCCCACAAATTCTACCCACACTTAGGGACAAATTGGAATCGTTCAAAGTTCGCCTCGATTCAATTAATATACACATAAAACTATCCCGAACCCATAATTTAGTAATTTAAAAGTATTGAATAACTTGATCTCGATTAATTTATTTTTTTTCCCAAAAACGGTAAGTATTTTGTTTAAAAAATACCTTTAAACTTTAAAAAAAAATTTATTGATACCTTTCAACTTAAAAAAAAATTATATTTTTTTTAACGTATTTTAACTTTTGTAAAAAATTTTAAATTTAAAGATGTTATTTTACTCTGTGTAAAAATATTAATACAGTTTTAAAATACTTTTGTAAGTTTATGAACGGTGTGTTCGAGTTCAACTTTATTTTGAAATAAAGTATTAACGATTTTTCTTTTCAAATTAATTTTAAAAATATTTTAAAACTTATTTAAAAAATGTATATGAAATTATGAGATTTAATTTATATATATATATATATATATATTTCTTTAAGCATAAAAAAGAAAATATTTATTCTAGAATTTAAAAGAATCTCCTTCCCCCTTTCTCTCTCTTGAAATTTCGCCCTAATTTCAACCGATTGTGGCCCTAGAAATCCCCAAATATTAAACCCTAATTTGATTAATGTCGGACCGAAGTGGCAGGCGGTTTCCAGAGAGATGTATGGAAACTTCTGCGCAATGCCCTAACGCTTACCACATCGGGGACGACGGTGGACATACAGAATATAAAACACCTTTTTAAAATTAAATTAAAAAAAAAAAAAGAAAACATGGGCTGGGCTTCTGGGTAATTTCCAAATTTGGGCCGGGCTTGAGTGCCTGTATTGGGCCGTTTATTTTTTGCTAATTCAGCCCATGTTTCCAAATGGGTTGGGCTCCGAGCAAGCGTCTGTATATTATAATAATATATATATATTTCGTGCTACTAGGTCCTCACACTTCGAAATAATCTGCAAGTTTGAGATCTTACCTTTGTTGTTGTCGTATTCTTTGCTCTCAGAAATCCGAGGAAAAATGGGCAGAAAATTCTTCGTCGGCGGCAACTGGAAATGTGTATGCTTTTCGTTTCCCTACTGTCTTAGATCTTACTCTTTCGTTTATACTTTTTTTCAATTTTTTGGTTGTTCGATTCATTTTGTCATCAGAACATTTATCAGATAATCAAATTTTTTTTGTACGCATGGATTTTCCCATTTGTTGGATTTGAGCAATACTCGTTGGTTTTGAACTGAGATCCACATTTCTCGCTTGGTTCTTCGATGTACTAATTGTGTTAACCCGTGACTTTTCTGATCCGAGTGTGCTGATTTTAATTTTGAATTCTCTGATTAGTTGAAATGTTGAGGAGGTCTAGATTTGGTAATGGAGGTTAGGGTTGCTGGCTTTTGGTTAGATGAATGGATATTGTTGTTGATTGAATAATTTTACAGAACGGAACAACCGAGGAGGTGAAGAAAATTGTCAGCATGTTGAATGATGCCCAAGTTCCATCGGGAGATGTTGTTGGTATGTTTAAAAATTGAGATCACTGGATGAACTTTGTGATACTTATAGTAACAGCGATTCATGCTTGAATAGAGGAAACTAAGGTCTATGCTTGTTATTATCTCCTCTGCAGATGTTGTTGTGAGTCCACCTTTTGTGTTTCTTCCCCTGGTTCAGAGTTCGTTGCGTTCCGATTTTCATGTTGCTGCTCAGAACTGTTGGGTTCGTAAGGGCGGTGCTTTTACTGGAGAAGTTAGGTAGGATTTAACAGATGATGGAATCTTATTGCGTTGAAATCTCTTGGCTAGTTGTAGTTATATCTATTCATTTATTGTAATTTTGCTTCTATACCTGCTTGAAATACTGGAATTGAATGCTTGATATTTTTCTTTCTATACTATCAAAAGAAATATGACATTTGATTGATTTGAAATTGGTGTATTTTTCTACAGTGCTGAGATGCTTGTCAATTTGGGAATTCCATGGGTGATTATTGGCCATTCTGAAAGAAGAAGTCTTCTGAATGAGTCCAGTGAGGTAACCCGACTATTACATAAATGAAAATTTGACAGGTTATGCATCCTTTATTTGTTTATTGCATCAATGATTTTGGTTTCAAGCTCTCTTTTCTCATACTTTTGAATGCAGTTTATTGGAGATAAAGTTGCATATGCCCTCTCTCAAGGCCTTAAAGTTATTGCTTGTGTTGGAGAGACTCTTGAGCAACGAGAGTCAGGATCAACATTGGAAGTTGTTTCTGCACAAACTAAAGCAATTGCAGGTACTTTCATCATGAAAGTAAACTTTAGTTTTACCCCTTTTGGACATTGTTCATCTTACGTTCTTCTGCATGTTTAGAATCTCTTGATGTTCTTTTCCCGGTTATCCCATATCATTAATAATTTACTTTTACTTGGCCTTGAACGAACTTCATTTTTCTTATGCTTAGTATATATCATATTATCCGTCCATCGTTCTTGTGCAAAATCGATGACCCTTCTGTTACATCGTAGATAAAATCCCCAGCTGGGACAATGTTGTTTTGGCTTATGAGCCAGTTTGGGCAATTGGAACAGGGAAAGTTGCAACCCCTGCTCAAGCTCAGGAAGTAAGTTTTGTTCATAGAGATCTGCAAATTTCACTTTAATTCAGGTCAATTAACCATAACATTATGGTTTCTTGTAAGGTCCATGCTGAATTGAGGAAATGGCTTCACAATAATGTTAGTGCTGAAGTTGCTGGATCAGTTAGAATTATATATGGAGGTAACCTTTCCGCCTCTATGAAAAAAATATTATGTATGCCTCATAACATGCTTTCCTATCTACTTCGCTGACCTGTGGAGCACTATTAGTACAAATAATACACAATGATCGTTTCCGATAGATTTTTTTTCCAAGTTAAGAACAAATTTTTTATTTCATCTATCATTTCTCCAATATTGAAGTGATAATCCGGTGAATAAGTGGAAACTATCCACTAGTAGTTTGATTATAATTATTCTCGAGACTTGAGAGAAAAAATTATCCACCTCAAAATATGAGATAAGTTTATCATTCCTCAACTCTGTCGGTAGATTTAAGTATTCGTTTTCGATTTGAGCTTGAAATATTCAGAATCCTTTCCAGACGCCATTGGAGGGGAATTTCTTTTAAGAACCAAATAAAACCTCCTCATGCATTGGAGGGAATTGTTTCATACGATGGAACAATAGATGGCATTTTTCTGTTCTGTGATTCGTGCTTGTCGACTTAGTCAGATTTGTTTGCGTATTCAGGTTCTGTAAACGGTGCAAACTGCAAAGAGTTGGCTGGACAGCCTGATTTGGACGGATTTTTGGTTGGTGGAGCTTCACTAAAGGTTGATATAACTTTTTCTTTCTTTGTTTGGTTTATGGTTACATCTTTGGTTGCTGACTTATCTTATGTTCCCTTACAACTAGCCCGAGTTCGTGGACATTATCAAGTCTGCAATGTGAAGAAAACCGCACGAACGTCTTAGTCAATGGCGAGACATAAATAATGGTTCTTTTGTTTTGTTAAACTAATTTGAGGTACTCAGTTATGTAAGAGAAGCCTTGTTTTCATGCTTTTGAATTAGTGAGTTTTGGCGTGGATACTGGGAAACTCATTCATAATATTCCAGTGCTTGTAATAATTTTTGATTTAGATCCCACTGTGGCGGACACAGATGAGAAATAAAGTTTAAAGTGTTTCGGAAAATAAAGAAGATTATGATCAATGCAATGCTTGTTTTCATTTTCAGAAAATTACTATTTGAGGGAGGGGTTGTTGGTAGATACCTGCTTCAACTGCTAGATCAATTCCTTTAGGTCAAACTTAGGATGTATGATTGGTTGGACATCTGCACTCCTATAGCTGGATGATGATCACTTGTTTTAATCTAGACTTTTTTTTTAATATAGCGAACAAGTTGACGGTGAGAAATATGGATTTCGCGGACAATGTTCGCGTATACTCGAGTCTCGAGTTACATTTGTGAAAAATGTTCTAGAAAACATGAACGAGGATAAACATTTTTGTGTTATATGGTTATAAGCAAAGAAAGAAACACCACGACTTAAATAACATATAACAAAGTTGTTGCATCATACATTTTGGGGCATTTTAGCCGTGATGGGTTTAGACATAATTTTTGTGACCGGTCATATACTCCGTGTTAACACAACATAAAATAGTAAAAACTTATCTAAGATAAAAGATCTCAAAGATTTACTTATCTAAGATAAAAGCATCTCAAAGATTTAGAATGGGTACATGGCTATGGACAACACGTCTTAAACAAGTGTGACCGAGACATTTGATATGTAGCCATAGGTAACACGCATTAGACAAACATGACCATGACACCATGCATGCCCTGCCCTCAACTCACAGTTTCTTTCTCGAATCTTAAGAAACCTAAAGGGTTCTCCCATAAATACTCTTCAAATTTGAGAAGGTAAATTGTTTTTCCTTCTCTAAACTCTTGCTACACCAAACATAGCCATCCGAGCGTATGCGACAAACACCACCTTCTTCAAATCACGTTCTTCCCTCAACAACTTTTATTACGAGCGTTACCAATAACACCTATTTTGTCTTATATTTGGATATAATCACGACACTATTAAAAAATAATAATCATGTGGACATGGTATAAAAAAAATATACATATTTGCTTTAGTACTGATTACACCAGGAAATGGAACGGTAATACAGCTTCCTTAATTACATATACAAATTAATTAGCTCTAATTCCAATTGATATTTACTAATATTCTGGAAAACTAGATTATGGACAAAAATGAAGGCATAGAATGTTATTATTAATTACCCGGTGAGGAATTCTATAAAATAAATTATATTTGGTAAGCAAGAAAATAATATTGTATTTTTCTAATATTTGTTTACTAACAAATTTTAAACAATAAGTCAAAACATTATATAATATATATTTATAAATTATTGTAGAATTAAATATTAATGTATTATTTTCAACGGCTAATTTTACACTCGCTTAAAAATTGGCATTTATTTTAAAAAAAAATTCCTTCAATTAAATGATAATAAAGCTGATTTCATCAGTCACGCTGAAATTTTAAATTTAAATCTTAAAAAATAAAATAAAAAATTGTGGCCACTGGCATCCGTCCGATCTACGGGGAAATGGAAAAATAAATAAATAAATAAGTTAATAAATAAATAAAAGGCATTAAATAAAATCGTTATTGTTAAAGTCGTGGTTTTTTGTGATCCTTGAAGCGCCCGTGGTTTTTTTTTTCTTTTGTTTTTTTGTTTTTTTTGCGAGCCGCTCCTTTCTTCAAATATCTGTGATTCTGCGTTTCTGCTTTTCGCTGTGATCGGATTTCTGGTTCTGGAATTCTCAGGAAGAGAAAATGGCAAGGAAATTCTTCGTCGGAGGCAACTGGAAATGCGTATGTTTCTTATTTGATTTCTTCTTGGTTTGTTTTAACTCTATTTTGTCTCTGTATTATTGATGTTCGGCTCCTTGTTTGATTTGATTGTTACCGTATGTTCTATTAGATCTTAAATCTGTTGTTTGTTTGTTATTTCAAGCTATTTGGTTTAAATGTTTTTGGATTTTGATTTTGATCTGATGAACTTATGTAAAACACGCATTTCTCTACTGGTTTCTCGATGTACTGACGACTTTTTGGATCCTGTGACTTTTCCGATCTGAGTGTGGTAAATATAATTGATGTGTTTATGCATTGAACTTTGGAGTTGGAGATTTGGAGTACTGGATTGTGTTTGATTGAACTAATAATCTTGTTGATTTAATGAAAAATTTCACAGAATGGAACGACCGAGGAGGTGAAGAAAATTGTCGGCACGTTGAATGAAGCCGAAATTCCTTCTGAAGATGTTGTGGGTATGGATGTAAAACTTGTTTAGTTTTCAGATTTATGACTGTCGATGTGTCTTGCAATATGGTTTACGAAGATCTTTCCAGTGATTGATTAGGTCTGTAAATGTTGTTATCCTGTGCAGAAGTTGTTGTGAGTCCACCTTTTGTGTTTCTTTCGCTGGTGAAGAATCTGTTGAGGTCTGAGATTCAAGTTGCAGCACAGAACTGTTGGGTTCGCAAGGGTGGTGCTTTTACTGGAGAAGTTAGGTATGATTTTACCTTGTGCGTTCTTCATATTGCACAGGAATATGTCTGGCTGGGCTTGTTGCTAATATCTCCATTCATTTTTCGTAACTTCTTTGTCCAATTTTTGAAATTAGTACCAAAAGTGACTGATGCAATGCTTTCCAAAATTGGAAATGTTTGAACCTTTTTAAGAACAATTACTGAATCTTGTTTGAAGAATGATGAAGTTTGAAGCTGGGCACTTTTCTGTTTATTCTACAGATTGGTTAATTTTTATGACTTCAGTTCATGCATGTTTTTCTAGGCTTTTTAATTTTTTTTTATAGGAATGAATATTTCTTTAAACTCTTACACGATAACAGTGCGCCATGCAACTAAGTTGATATCTTTTCCCTTGCAGTGCTGAGATGCTTGTCAATTTGGCAATTCCCTGGGTTATTATTGGGCATTCTGAAAGAAGGCTTATTTTGAACGAGTCCAATGAGGTAATCCCCGCTAGAATGGAGACTAGTGGCCACACCCCTATCTTTATTTTGTTAACATTCTGTGGAAATAGATTAGTTCAACTCATAAAATATGTTGATTCTAAGACCATTCCCCCTTCATTTTTTAATACAGTTTGTAGGAGACAAAGTTGCATATGCACTTTCTCAAGGCATTAAGGTTATTGCCTGTGTCGGAGAGACTCTTGAGCAGCGAGAATCGGGAGCAACATTGGAAGTTGTTGCAGCACAAACTAAGGCAATTGCAGGTACTTCTACTTTCTTAGCTCTGAAATTGAAAGCTAATGTTTGATCGGGTTGGTGAGACTTCCCAGAACGTTGAGTTTTTGATCTTATGCTCATGCTGAGAAGCTTTCAATATTTTTTTCGATTGATCCTGTACAAAATGGATGACACTGGTTGTTACGGTGCAGAGAAAATCTCTAACTGGGACAATGTTGTCTTGGCTTATGAGCCAGTTTGGGCTATTGGAACAGGGAAAGTTGCAAGCCCTGCTCAGGCTCAGGAAGTAAGCTTTCTTCTTAAACATTTATAAGTTTCAGTTAGATTCAGGTCAATTAACAATTAAGATTGTGATTTTTCCAAAGGTCCATCATGAATTGAGGAAATGGTTTAGCGACAATGTTAGTGCTGATGTTGCTGGATCAATTAGAATCATATATGGAGGTATCCCCTTTGCTCCTGTCAGATTGTCCTGTTGACATGCATGCTGTATTACATTCATTCCAATACTTGGTTGATGCTGTTTATTTCTGATTGAGCTCGAACTCTCAGAATTAACATATATTCACCCTGTGTGCTTGTATGATGCACATATGCCTTGTTAGGTCATGTAACTGTGGAACTTACTTGTTTGCATCATTAACTTGTCTTTTAGGTTCTGTAAATGGTGCAAACTGCAAAGAATTAGCAGCACAACCTGATTTGGATGGATTTTTGGTTGGAGGAGCTTCACTAAAGGTTGATATCCTTTTTAGTTCATTATCTATTA
This sequence comes from Cucurbita moschata, assembly GCF_002738365.1. NCBI lineage: Eukaryota > Viridiplantae > Streptophyta > Magnoliopsida > Cucurbitales > Cucurbitaceae > Cucurbita > Cucurbita moschata. The sequence continues at coordinate 444,944 of NW_019268529.1, forward strand.
TCTATTTTTTTTCTTGTTTGGTGTCGTGTTCTTCAACTTCGGTTGCTGACTCGTCTTTATGTTTTCTTGAACTAGCCCGAGTTTGTTGACATTATCAAGTCAGCTACAGTCAAGAAATGAAGGACTTGATGAGGAGTCATTGGATGAGACAGGTCTGTCTCCTTTAATGTCGTTGCGGAAATCCTTGTTTTCTTGAGCAATAAAGTTGAGACTCAATGCTGTTGTATGATCATAGTTTTGTTCTCCCCTTTCTGATGCATTTTGACATAAATTTGGCACTTTGAGGTCAAAATACTATGTTTATGATTGGATATTGAGGTGTCATCTCGATTCTGATTCAGACAGAACACAGAATATATTGATATGTGCGTTCAGATTTCTAATTGCTGATTCCTATTTCAAATTCGGAAATCTACCTTCATACTTGTTTTATAATGATTTTGATGTGGAACATCTTTCTTAGAGGCTTCAAATGCCATTTTGGACTATGATTAGGAGTTGGAATATATTGAAGCTATGAAATGGCCTAGATTTGATGGATTTCTTCCCAGCCCTCTCTACTGTCTCTCTGCTCTTCATCTCTACTGCTCATCCAAGTGAACCCCTTGCTTCCGTAGCCGCCCATTCTCCGTTGTTACTCCGATCGCCACCTTGTTCTTATTCGCCACTTTGTTCTCCACCCCTTTTGAAAGACTAGACAAGCTACTTTTAGTTATGAGCCTCTTTTCTTTCTGCTTAACTCCTTGAAAACAACGTTCGACTTGCTTGCCTAGATCCCACCCAGACCTATCAGCTAGCTATTTGAACAGGGTAAACCTAATGACTAACACCTACTTTAAGAAGTTGATTATCTCCCGAAATAGACCATGCACCAAAATAGAATGACCTAACAATAAAGTCTAGTCAGACTTTTCCTTTCTTTCTCTCCCCAAAACACATCTCATCACCTAGGCCACCATGAAGGCGGCTCGAAGGTTTTGGGTAATTTTTCGATCATTACTACCAAGTACAGGCAATGGATATGTCTTATGAAGTGCTGGGAATGATCGATTCTCAGGAACTAAAAATGACGTTTTTTTTTTTTGTAAAATTAGAATTAAATCAAATACTAATTTTGAACCTCAAGAATCAAAAATATATTTTACCCATAGTTTTAATATGGCAGGAGAAAAGACTCATTTTCTTAGATTTTTTTAAAATTAAATTTCTTCGAAATTTAAATGAGAATGTCTTACTAAGAATTTGAGTTGGGTTCCATGTGAAAAATTATTCTTCCATTATAATTTTATTTCCTATTTTAATTATAAATAATCCTTTATAATTCCCTTTTCAATTAAAAAAATCCTTTGGAAAACAAAACAATTTTAATAAAATTTTAAATTAAGAATTTATTATTATTTTAAATTAACATATTTATAGATTTTCAAAAGGAAAAGAGGAAAAAAAGTGCTAAATTTCAAATAATATACCAAATTTATTTTAATTATTAGTTTTGATTTTAAGATAATTTTTTAAAAAGGAATCCCAGCGCCTATATTCATGCAATTTTAATTTTAGAGGTTGACTAATATATTATTAAGAAAGTATTCCATCATTACGACAATTAATTAAAAAATCCTTTATTATTAATAATTAATAATTAATTTATGGCACGTCATTTAAAGAATATTCAGTTTCCTGAGGTCACTTTCGTCACTCGTTACGTTAATCATACAATATTAAATTAATAAGCTTCATAAACTATATAATAAAACCTAAATTCATTACCAAAAATAATAATAATAAAATTAAAAGAAAAAAAACCCTTAACCGTCATTCATTTCAAATCAATATATTTATTCACAAAAAAATGATTGGAGCCCCCAAAAAACTGTACGGACAAATTAATGGCGTAAATTTGTCTTCAAGTCATCAATTCACCACCGCCATTTGACCTTTGTCTTCCAGCTGCTCTTTCTCGCCGGCGAGAGGGCGTTTGAGCCGCCGACACAGTGCCGGTCTCTTCAATTCTTTATTCATCTGCTCTGCTCCATTAAAATGGGGGGTTTTCGGCCACTTGATTGGGATACACGTGTGGCCCATTGCTCGAAAACGAGCTCCAATGATCGAGGCGTTCCTGCGTGTTCAATCCAAACGATTGAAAAGTCAAAAAGAGGAATGGTTATCTAATCCCTTACTCTGCCAAATTTTTGTTTGCTCGCGTGTTGATTACTCGGTGCCGATTTGTCGCCAGCAATCTTGTTTTCTTTCCCCCATTTGTGATTCTTTGAAGAGGCCGAAATCGAACGTCTCTCAGTCTGCAATGGGAGCCTTTCGTGGGCTTATCCTCTTAGTGTGATGACAGAAAAGAGGGGACCAACATACTTGTCATTAATACGAACTTCCTGTCCGTCAGGGACTGTGCAACCCTTCTTCCCCATTTCTGTATTTTAGCCAATTGAAGTGGGAAAATTTAGCAGGAGCTTTTGGGCTTTGATTAATTCTATTGAATTCAGTCTTCTGTTGGTTTTCCTGCTAACGAAACAATTCTTGAAACGAGAATCTTAATTCTGATACACTGAAAGGTGGCTAGCTATTTGGGATTGTCTTGGTTGTTTTCTTTTTTTCTTTCTTTATATGGGTTTGCTGAGATTCTTCTTGGTTTCATTGGTAGAATATTGGTTTGAATCTTGTTCTCTTGTTCTTCCTCTTTTTGTTGATATCAGCTTGAAAGCTCTGAAAGTTGGAGAGTCCTTTGATTGCTTCTGATGGGCATCTGCTTGAGTACCAAACCTGTAGTAGAAATCGATGATGATGCAGGTATAAGAAGGCCCGTTTTCCTTCTTTATGAAGATATGGTGGAAGTTTTTAGACTCTGTTCATCATTTTGAAGTTTTTTGAGATTTATTATTGATCTAACTGAACCCTGTTCGCTTTCTCCAATGGAATAATGTCCTTTATATGAAGTCCTGTTGAGCACTTTGATATTTGATCATATAATGGGCACGAGTTCTTTCTTTGATTGAAATGAAGTAGTTGAGACATGTATTCATGTGCATTTATGAGGGTTTTGAGTCAAGTGAATGGCTATCGGTTCATTACTGGTCATGCATTTGTTTGTGAAGGGGTGAAGAATTGTAAAGCTGATAGTGATAGCAGTAATGGAATGGACAATGATAGTGCAAGTAGCAAAATCTCATTGGCTTCAGTACTGCCTGCCCCTCGGAGTGAGGTCGAAATCTGGCAATCCTCCCATTTGAAGAGCTTCTCTTTTGCAGAGCTCAGAGAGGCAACAAGGAACTTCTGTCCTGTTAATGTTCTGGGAGAACCTGCTTCTGGTTCAGTTTTCAAGGGCTGGATTGATGAGCATTCTTTAACTGCTACCAAGCCTGGAACGGGATTGGCTATTGCAGTCAAAAGGCTTAACCAAGATAGTTTTCGAGGTGATGAGTGGTTGGTGAGTTACCTCTTTGAGATGATTCGTTGTCGTACCAATTGTTTTCTTCGCCACATCGGTTTCCTTTAGCATCGATGAATTATCTTAATTTAACCGTCTGCTATGGTAGAATAGTTATTTGTTAAACAAATTTGTCATCTATGCTGCACAGATCCACTCATGTCATGCCTTCTTTTATAGGCTGAAGTGAATTTTCTAGGCCAACTTGTTCATTCTCACCTTGTGAAGTTGGTTGGCTATTGCGTGGAGGACGAGCAACAACTAGTTGTGTATGAATTCATGCCTCGAGGAAGTTTGGACAACCATCTGTTCCTTCGTGAGTTTTCCTTATCTTTCGATGCGACGCGTTAAGAACATTCAAAATATTCTGTGATTTGACACTCGAGTTGTCATTGCAGGCGGGTCCTATTTTCAACCGCTTTCTTGGGGCCTCCGCTTGAAGGTTGCACTTGGTGCTGCAAAAGGCCTCGCCTTTCTCCATAGTGATGAAAGAAAAGTGATCTACCGTGACTTAAGGACTTCAAATATTTTGCTTGATTCTGTGAGTCAATGGTGAAAATAAAAGCTTCCTTGTGCCTATGTTAAAAAGGGCATCATGGAACTGGGATCTAACTCCTAAAGTTAAATATTTACTTGTTCGAAAGATAGTCGTCGAGCCACTTGCTTCATTTTCTTTTATTTTCAGGACTACAATGCCAAACTCTATGATCTTGGATTTTCCAAAGGCACAGGAGCAACAGGCCGTAAAAGCAATGTCTCTACCAGGATTTCGTGCACCTCATATGCAGCTCCGGAGTATCTTGCTGCAGGTAATATTCAACACAACCAGAAAACATTTCTGTCAGATGTCAAGGATCCTTGATTCTGCTTTCTTTTTCCTGATAAATAGCATTTTTGTATCATTACTAGTCTGAGAGACTTAAGGCTACTACGTTATAACACGTCGAGTCAACTTAGTTTGTTGTATTCTTTCAACAGACGAAGGTTTATAGTATCTAACACTGACCACTCTGTCCTTACACTCACCGTAGGTCAGGCAACCACTTCGAGTGATGTTTATAGTTTTGGAGTCATTCTATTGGAAATGTTGTCTGGAAGGAGAGCAATGTACAAGAATCGAACATTTAGAGACCACAATCTCATCGAATGGGCGAAACCCTACCTTGCAAAGAAACGTAAGACTGCTCGAATAATCGATGACCGACTCGAAGGCCAATATTCATTGGATGCAGCCTATAAGTTATCTAGTCTGATATTGCAATGCCTGTCCGTTGAGCCCAAGTCTAGACCGAGTATGAATGAGGTTGTAAAAGAATTAGAACAGCTTCAAGACTCCATATCCACTAAGATCAATACAACACAAAACCGCATGGCTGGTAGGCATAGTGCTGATGATGCCAATACTCTTCCTAGTGCTCATGCCCAACCTTCGACTCCTGTTTCCCCTGTTTATTAGCAGATGCAGGTGATTGTTTACAACAGATCTTAGGAAAATGGCAGAAACATATTATGGTTGAATGATTATACTTCTCTTGCTATTACCATCTCTTCATCTCAGCAATACTTTGGTCAGTTTGTATACTGAAAGAATGGTTCATTTTAATTTTTTTGTTTGATTATCAAAGATACGATACTCGGGAAGAATCTGATTATATGTCTAAGTTTACACTCAGTTTACCTTTTGGCTTGAAGTTATGCAATTGCGAGCCTCATGTTGCTTCTGAAATGGAAGAGCATTCTCTTTCATGTATTTCTATGTTGTGTTATGTTGGTGCCATTTGAAATAAAAGAACGAAATTGTGAGCTACATTGAAATTGCTTGAAGCGGGTTTATGGGGGCATTTGATATGTTGGGGTTGGCATGAAAAGTCCGAGAATATGGGGTGCTGCCTGTTTGGTGTGTACATGAAATGAGTATTATGTCTGGCAATGAAGGATATAGTGTTATGTCCTTGGAATGTTTGATGGAAATCGAATCGAGAGAATTGAGAGAACACCGAAGGAAGAATTGGTTGTGTATGCCTTCAGGAGCTTGATGAGCGACGGCTTTCCTATTCGTCGAGGCGACATATGTCACTCCATCGATCGCCTAAGGAAGCTTGAGAGGAACAAGCGCACACTCGAGGTAGCTATCTTCATCTCCCTCTATAAACTCCCTTTTCGTTTCCAGTTTTCTTGGATGTCATGAATTCTAATCTGTATTACAGTAGAGTTGGCTGTACCGAGTAGTTCTTTTCGTATGTATTAAGGATGTAAACACGAGCAGGACACTGGAAAATAGTAATTCCAAGTAATTGCTTAAATCATATAGAAGCTGAAAAGTTGCACAAACAGTGAATTTGGATGCAATGTCTTCTTGATTAATCTGTTTCTTAGTGTAATATTATCTGCCTTTAAGTTTATTCTCTGTTTGTATTGATGAGTCACTGTGATGTTGCCATGTCAGGCCTGCTTCATAAGCAAGAATTGCCTTGTCCCTTGAGAATTGCGTGCAACTTCTAAATTAAGAACTTGCTTTAGTAGATAGTAGGACCCCTTTTGTTAACTTGGACAAGTCGCTAGAAAAAGCACGAGAAAGAAACGTATAATCAAGATTGTTCTCTGTTCTTGGCAGGTTCTGGAATGAGCGATGAGGGAGAGTTGCTCTTAAACAATCTTGTGATTGATTACATCTTTAGATAAGGGAGCAATAAGAGTGCCCTTACACATCTCTACATAAAACATTCTTATGAAAGTAGAAGCCAATGAACACAATATTGAAGGCTGATGAACATATTTGGTGGCATGAAACGAGCTAAAGTGGAACCAAATGAGGTGCCTTGCTGCACTGTAGTTGAAGCTTTTGCTGAGGCTATGGAAAAATCTACCACTGGAAATAGGCTCATTAAAAAGGCAACAGATACCTTTAAATGGGTGAACCAAACGCAATAATGGTTATGAAGCAAATAGGTTGACCCGAGCTTTTGCCCACTGAATCCAAAATTTGAACCGAACAGATTCGGTTCCGGAAAAATAACCCAGCCAACCCTTTTGATTCAGGTTGGGTTGGTCCGATTTTTTTTTATTTTTGGGTTCGATATACACCCCCTACCGTAACCTTTTGAATTCTGGCTTAGGTTGCTTGAAAGCTAGCTTGGTGGAAGACGCCATGAAAATACTAGAGATAGGATCAAATATAGCAATCAGCAGCAAGAGAGTTAGAAAGTCAACTCCATGGTTGGAAACCAGTCTTTCATTGATTGAAGTTTTGGCAGAGAGGCGATGTTGAAAATACTGAAAAGTTATTCAAAGAACTCAGGGAAGCAAAGTATACGAGTACACATTTGTACAATACTTTGATCAAGACTTAGGTGTGAGATCTCACATCGGTTGGAGAGGATAACGAAACATTCCTTATAAGGGTGTGGAAACCTCTCCCTAATAGATGCTTTTTAAAATCTTGAGGTTGACAGCAATACGTAACGGATTAAAACGGACAATATCTATTAGTGGTGGGCTTGGACTGTTACAAATGGTACCTGAGCTAGAAACCAAGCAGTATGTCAGTGAAGACGTTGGGCCCCCAAAGGGAGAGAGTGGATTATAAGATTTCACATCTGTTGAAGAGGAAACTGAAGCATTCCTTATAAAGAGTATGGAAACCTCTCCCTAGTGACGCGTTTTAAAATCGTGAGGTTGACAACAATACGTAACGGGCTAAGCGGATAATATCTGTTAACGGTGGATTTAGACTATTACATTAGGTGAAGGCCAAGATTCATAATCCGAGGATGATCATAGGATGATCCAAATCTTTCTGAGCTGTTTCAAAGTCAAAAGAGTTTGAACAGATCGTACCTAAGTTTTAATATTCAATGAGAAACGAGCCAAGTCAGCGACTCATGAATATTATCGATGATCCATCCTTTACCTCTGCTAGATTCTCATTACTCTGTCGGGCATCAGCAGTCTTCTCCCTAGCAGATAAGCCGTGGGTACCTCTTGGCCACTTGACTGACATGAATGCTTGACTTATCTGCAGCAATCAGGCCCACAAAATTTAGACTTCCCAAGTCCAAGAGTGAAGTCAAATCTCAAAAGTAAGCATCCATGTCCATATTTTGGAGTGTTTGGTTTCTGGATTTTGCAAACCCTGAGAAGAACAAAGGACAACCCATTTCACTCCACACAAAGCTTCTCTGTTTCCTTCTGCTGTAATTTTCAAATCATCACATCCTCAAAATGAAGATCGTTCTCCTTTTCAAACTGGGTCATCATATTTAAGCTTCACAAAACCAGAGACCACAAAATGAAGTACAAAACGCAGCATTTACATACGATCACAAGAAAAAAACCTATGAAGACAGGAACAGGTATTATATTTACTGTTGCAGAGTGATTTTTATTCAGCTTTTTTTCTTGTCTTTACTCTTAAAGGAAACTTTGATTCATGAGTGTAGGACATCCCAACAGAGATTGAATGAAGATATCCCAGCCAAGGCCCCTTCTCGTGAATGTATTTGCAAAAGATGGTTGGTCAGGGAAGGCTCTCCTGCACAGGAAGGGCCTCGAAAAGGGAAGAAGAAGAGCAATAAAGTGAGCCATTAGCAGACATGTTGGCCCCTTCCCGTGACATTATTTCCTCAACTTGGTTGAAAAAAGAGATTTTTTTATGTATAAGAACGGTACAGTGCATGTTCTTTGGTATCTTTTATCTACCATGGATTGACTTAATGGTCAATAGTTTACATCCTAGTCAGTGCCTCATCCATATGAATTAAATATTTCATACGTTATTTTCACATAACTTTTCATTTCAGAAGCCAACAAATACGTAGAAAAGTCCAGAAGAGGAAACAAAGCCATGGAAAATTAGTTTAATTCACAATTTGGTTGGCCTGAAAACTTTGAATTAAATACGAAAGAAAGAGAAGTCAGCAACCGACTGTAGCTTTTGGATTATTGGAAGGGCAGGTTGGACAAGTGTAAACAGGGTGGAGAAGACCAAAAACATTTGATGGGTCACGAGGATGAATCATGATTTAGGTGAAAAGGGGTCGAGAAAGCTTTATTGAATTAGATTTTTGAGTTTCCATTGAAGGGAGCAAATAGAAAGCTTCAAAAGCTGTAAGCCGAGCCTTTCACATGCTTTGCTTCCTTCGCTTGAGAGTGTGAAAAGAAACAGGGACCAGTCTGGCCATTAATGCAGAGCTCCCCCCATCTCAAATCTTCCTTCCATTGAACCTTCTGAGAGTATTGGGAAAACAGAGCAATACTCTGTTTCAGACCTTGTTTTTTTTTTGCTTATACGAGAAGAAAAATGTGAGTTTCTTCATTTTTTGTTCATTTCTGCATATGGGTTTGGCTTCTTTTATCTTGTCTCCTCATGTATTACTGAAGATTTGACACCCATTGATGAAATCTTGTAGAGCATTGATTTCTTATTACTCTTTTTGATTGTTCTTTACAGTGCTAAAGCTCTGAAAGTTGTGGTGTTTCTTTGCTTCTTATAATGGGTGTCTGCTTAAGTACCAGAATCAAAGCTGAAAACTCATGTAATACAGGTACTAGAACGCTTCCTTCTTGTCTAGTTGATGTTTGAAGAGTTTTAAATTTATCTTGTGAACATTGAGAAACGGATCATATGATATGCAAGAATATCTGCTTTTATTGAATTCCCAGCAACATGATCTTTGCTTGAACTGAAAATATAAACGAATGAGCTTTGCAAATGCTCATATGAGGGTCTTGATTCGATTATACAATTGCTAGTTTGTTAGAGGTCATGCATTGAATTGTGCAGGGGTGAACTCTAATGCTGTGAGTACTGATGGAAACGATATCGGTAGTAGTATAACGAGCAAGATATCGTTATCGTCGATGCCACTGACTCCACGAACCGAAGGCGAAATCTTGCAGTCGTCCAATTTGAAGAGCTTCAGCTTCGCCGAGCTTAAGGTAGCGACGAGGAACTTTCGACCGGATAGTGTGGTTGGAGAAGGAGGTTTTGGTTCAGTTTTCAAAGGTTGGATTGATGAGCATTCCTTTACTGCTGCCAAGCCTGGCACAGGAATGGTTATTGCAGTCAAAAGGCTTAACCATGATGGTTTTCAAGGTCATAGAGAGTGGTTGGTGAGTTATTCTCCTCCAAACCACAAGCAGAGATGGCTCATTCTAGCATATATCTTTTGGTCAGTTTATGCTGTGAAGATCTCGACTTATCGACTTATCGACTTATCTCGTGTTTTCTTTCTTCGTATAGGCCGAAGTGAATTTTCTAGGCCAACTTTCTCATTGTCACCTTGTGAGGTTGGTCGGCTACTGCTTGGAAGACGAGCATCGTTTGCTCGTTTACGAATTCATGCCTCGAGGGAGCTTGGAAAATCATTTGTTTCGAAGTGAGTTTTTCGCATTAGATACCCTTTGATTCTCATTAGAACTTCATGACAATTGCCTAATGTTGCAGGGGGATCCTATTTTCAACCTCTTTCATGGAGCCTGCGCTTGAAGGTTGCACTTGGTGCTGCAAAAGGGCTTGCCTTTCTCCACGGTGATGACCGAAAAGTGATCTACCGCGACTTTAAGACATCGAACATCTTGCTCGACTCGGTAAGTAATCGACATAAACAAGCCTTTTCTGGTCTGTCATATGAATGTCAAGCAAGTAGAAGATAGCCTTAATAAGCTTCATTTTCTTCTGCATTTAGAAATACAATGCCAAACTCTCTGATTTTGGGTTGGCTAAAGACGGGCCAACCGGCGATAAAAGCCACGTCTCGACTCGGGTGATGGGTACGTATGGATATGCAGCCCCGGAGTATCTGGCCACAGGTAATATTCTATAGAAATAGAAACTCTTGCTGTCATAATGTTGACATTAATTTGCTCGTTTTGCATACCCTAATCATCACTTTGCTCTTGTTGTAGGTCATCTAACTACTTGGAGTGATGTCTATAGCTTCGGAGTTGTCCTACTAGAAATACTATCTGGAAGAAGAGCAATAGACAAGAATCGACCGGCTAGAGAACACAACCTTGTGGAATGGGCAAAACCTTACCTTGCAAACAAACGTAAAATTTTTCGAATAATCGACAGTCGTCTCGAGGGCCAATATTCATTGGATGGAGCCTACAAAGCATCTACCCTAGCTCTACGATGCCTATCCATTCAACCCAAACTTAGACCAAACATGAATGATATTGTAAAAGAACTCGAGCATCTACAAGATTCCACACTCCCTACCAGCAACAGGAACTCAACCAATAATCGTCGTGCTCGTAGGCATAGCGCCGATGATTCCCATAAGCCAAATAGCGTTCAAGCATACCCCCGACCTTCTGTTTCAACACTCCACACATAAGATGATGATCACGCAACTAGATTGAGACAGTTTGTAGCAAAATCGAGGAATTTAGTAAATGCATTCTAATCTATAGGAATTGTACAGTTTTTATAGTCATTCCTTTACGGTGATTCTTGGATTGATTTGTAATTCATTTCAAATTCTAATTATTTGAGTATGATTTCTAGAGAACGCTACTAAATCTAAATAAAAAAACAAAAGTCGTTTTAAATTCCGGTCGTTTAAGCAATAATGAAATCTATCTCAATTAATAACTTAGGTTATATAACATGTCACATTCATTATGATATTAATGTGGGTGATAAGCACAAAAATGGGGTAAGAGCTTATACTATTTTGAGGCCAACATTAATATTCATTAGATTTTTGAACATATTATAACCACAAATAATTTATAAGGTTGGATATTTTGATTCCTTATGTGTGATAAGCTAGAACAATAGGACAAAACAACCATTAAATTTTATTTTAATATTTGATATTTGACCAAAAAATAGACATCCACTATACCAAATGGGTGGACATAATTTATTTTTATTTTATAATCTATAATTAATTATTAAATAAATTGATGTGATTTTGCTATTTTTGGAATCTACCCCTTACTGAAATGACATAATAAGAATGTGTATCACAAATAATTTAGATTAAAGTATTTGCTTTTTATAAATAAGTGATATGACATCAACTTTAAAATGTCACATCAATCAGCATGTGGATATATATATAATATAATATATAGTTTGAATTTCAATTTTATATTTATTTAATTTTATATGAAAGGGATTTTAAATTTTGTATTTACTTAATTTGGAAAGTAATTAAATTTATATGGTTAAATTAATAAAAATGTCATTCAACTTTATAATATCTTGAAACTATTAACACTTTAATTCAAATTTTTAAAAAACATTCTAAAAATAATAATTATTAAAAGTATTCATGCTAATAAGTTTTTAAAAGTAATACTAAAAAATTTGAAAATAATTTATAAAGTGCAGTCCATAAACAGTTTTCGTCCATATTGTTGATAGTAAGAATTTTTTAAAATTTCTATCTATAAAGATAAATTAAATAGGGTTAATGTTACTTTTTAAAATTCAATAAATATTTTTTTAAACTTGGTGTCACAGGAATACTTTTTTATAGGTATATTTGAGTCATCGGCTCACCGTAGGCTCCTAGTGACCCACATGGACTAGATGGTTAGAGGTATTACCCGGAGCCTTTTATTCATCTGGTCCATGTGGGTCTTATTGGGTTTTATATTAATGGTGAGCCAATGACTCAAATAAGAAATTGTGAAAATAAGAAATTAAAAAAAAAATCATGGCAAGATATTTAAAGAATTCATAGCTCACATTAAATTTATTGCCTTCACCGACAATCATATCCTTAACTCTCTCCACCTACTTGCTTCACCTAGAAGTTCTCTAGACATCAATATGACTTACATCAACTCGAAATATAAGGGTTGAGATGGATTTTTGCTAAGATTCAATCTAGTTCAAGTTGGGTACGGGTTCAGTGTGTAAAGGATCATGTCAACCCGACCCAACTAGATTACATAAAAATAAACGAAGAGAATGAGTTGGGCCCAAGCTCAAGCCCAACCCACGTTTAGTATACCATCATTAGATCCCACATCGTATGTGTACTCCTCGCACGACGCATACCTCAGTCCTCTGCGAGTGCATAAAAATTCAGTTGACATTAGTACATCTTTCAAGTTCCTACTCAAGTACCTTCCTCACTAGTCGCTACTCAGTACAGCACAATACAATCCTCGCATAATACAGTCGATGACTCCACTCCTGCATCCTCCTAGCATAGTCGCTCTCTTCGGTTAACGCCTCTTCCTCGCTAGTTGCAACTCAGTTGTTCTTCATTCCTTCCTTCCACAGTCACTCTCTTTGGAGTTCGTGAGAATATAATCACATAAAAGGCAAGAAATTTGAATGAATGTAACAATGAAGTGATTTTTAGAGGTATGGCAAAAACAGAGAAAATGGAGGGCTGTTATGCAATTACCAAAGAATAAGCAAAGCTTGTCACCAAGTTCTCACCAATCCAGGTGTCCAATTTCTCCAATCTAACTTCCCAAAAGATTTGTTTCTCAAGCTCACCATATCTTTAAAATCAAAAACTTTCCTTAGATGACTATTTCTATGCCTTGTACTACTACTACTACTACTAGTAGCAGCAGCCTCGACTTCGGCCTCCGCAACAGTTTCTTCCTTCGTTTCGACGATGTTGTCACTCGGTTGAGGAACTGTTTCATCTTGACATGATTCACTGATGATGTTTCCAAGAATGTCGACAACCTCACTCATTTTTGGGCGATTTTTAGGCTGCTTCATCAGGCATTTGTTAGCCAGTGATGCAAGTTTCTGTGCTGACTTAATGTCACATTCTCCTTCGAGCCGTGGATCGATAATAAGATGGAACTTCTTAGGGTCAGACACATATGGTTTAACCCATTCCAAAAGCTTCTGCTCATTGCGTGGTAGGTTTCTCTCCACGGCTCGTCTTCCTGTAATGAGTTCGTAGAGAACAACTCCGAAGCTCCACACGTCGCTCTTTGCAGTCAACCTGCCAGTTTGGACATACTCTGGAGCAGCATAGCCTACTGTACCCACAACCTTGAAAGACAAATACATTGTTATCAGAAGGAAACATCTTCTGGGTTTAAGAGGAAATAGCTTTAAAGCAATATTGTAAGATATGCCTAAGAGTGCAGCAAGAATATGATTAGTTGATCTTGTGAGATATGCCTAAGAGTGCAGCAAGAATATGATTAGTTGATCTTGCAAAATAACCTACTAAAAGGGATAACTATATATGGGATCCCACGTTGGTTGGGGAGTAGAACGAAACACTTTTTATAAGGATGTAGAAATCTCTCCCTAACAGACATGTTTTAAAAACTTCGAGGGAAAGCCCGAAAGAAAAAACCCAAAGAGGACAATATCTACTTGCGGTAGGCTTGAGCCGTTACAAATGGTATCAGAGTCAAACACCGGGCGGTGTGCCAGCAAGGATGGTGAGCCTTGAAGGGGGGTGGACACCAGGTAGTGACCAGCTAGTGTGCCAACAAGGACGCTGGGCCCCGAAAAGTGTGGATTGTGAGATCTCACATAGATTGGGGAGGAGAATGAAGCATTTTTTTTTTATAAGGATGTGAAAACCTCTCCCTAACATACGTGTTTGAAAAACTTTGAGGGAAAGCCCAAAGAGGACAATATCTACTAGCGGTGGGCTTGGACCGTTAAAAATGGTATCAGAGCCAGACACTGAGCAGCGTGTCAACGAGAACACTGAGCCCTAAAGAGGGTGGACACCAAGCAGTGTGCTAGCGAGGATGCTGGGCCATGAAGGGGGGTGGAATGTGAGATCGCACATCAGATGTGGAAACCTCTCCCTAGTAGACGCGTTTTAAAAACTTTGAGGGAAAGTACAAAACGAAAATCCCAAAAAAAGACAATATCAGCTAGTAGTACACTTGGGTCAACCAGTTTCCAAGAACAGCACTAATTAAGAACTTCATTGAGACGTAATTCGCAGTGTTCTTGAAGATTGTGAAAAATGATTTTAGTATTTCTCAGTATTTCCAAAAGTTATAATAAGTTCAGTTGCAAGAACCAGGATAAGAAGGTTAAACATACCGATGTTGACACATGACTGATTCCTTCCGGAGGACCCTGTCTGGCAAGTCCAAAATCCGAAAGCTTCGCATTAAATTCTTCATCTAGCAGGATATTTGATGCTTTTAAGTCGCGGAAAATTAGCTGCATCGAACAAAAGTAGATCCAAATCACTTAAATACAACGAAAGCCATAAGCAACTATCAAACACATGCTCTCCCACAAGACACAAAATCTGTATTTACTTCACATGGCAGGTCAAGATAAAATCTGAAACGTCATGGTAACAGTAGATTGTCTATTTCAGGGAACAGGCAGAACATGATTTTGTACCTGAAAATCCATTTCTTCATGTAGATATGCAAGACCACGAGCTGCATCCTGAGCAATTTTAAGCCTGGCCAACCATGACAGTGGTGAAGATACTCGAACCAATAGATGATCCTCCAAGCTCCTCTTGCGCATAAGCTCATAAACCAAAAGCCTTTGCATTCCCCTTTCATCATCTTCGGCACAGTATCCAACTAATTTCACAAGATTTGGATGCTTCACCACACCTAAAAAGTTCACCTCGTTGATCCACTCTTTGTGCCCCTGAGTACTAGAATTTGTTTGAAAATTCGATCAGATTTGACTCGAAGGCACTTGTAAAACCATGAACAAGTATAATCCGGTTGAATCATTCCCAATTTGGGGGGTTTTAATGGAAAATTATACAGGATTGTCACAGTGATCGAACATCAGGACAAATCAAATAAAACAAAACCACCGAATATTCAAAACAAAAAGTAATACAACTTCGAACATTGCGTTTCAAGAATTTACAAGATTGAGGGGAAGCAATCAAGTTCAAGATACTAAACACCAGAGAATCCGAAGTTGTGATCATTCAATAACATTCATGAACGCTAAGAAGAAGAAAAAGAAATAGAAGGCCATGCCTGGAAGCCGTTGCGATTGAGCTGTTTAACAGCAACTTCCATTTTCAAATCAGACTTGGAATTGGAGCCACCATTATCATCACCAGAAGCCCTAACAACTCCTTTAAACACACAACCAAAACCTCCTTCCCCAATCAACAATGCCCTACTAAACCCTCGCGTGGCTGATCTCAACTCGGAAAAGGAAAAAACGCGCAGATCATTCCCTCTCCGGTGAGTCAAAAACTCATCGAACCCAATCGAGTCGGAAACATCCCTAGAAAAGTCAGAATCGAACTCGGACCGCCTGGTATCAAAAGTGCTAGAAGCCATACTTAGCGAACGAGCCCAGGAGACCTTGGAGACTCTAGAAACGACGGCGTCTTCATCATCCCTTCTCTCGCCATTGGTGAAGTGGAAGCACTTCATTGCTTCAAAACAAGTTGCAGAATCGGAATGTTGGAAGAGAAAAAAGGGTAGAGGAAGAAGACGATCAAGTCAAATGAGAGGGGAGAAGAAGAAATGAAAACCAAGTGGGATTGGTTGAGCGTTTACATTTGAAAAATGGAAGAGCGTTAGGTAATGGAGCAAAGAAAACAAAGACCCATTTCCTTTTGGCCCATAGTTGTTATAGAGAGAGAAAGAGAGAGTCAGAGGATCACGAGGGGTTGCACACCGAGACGCAGACGCTGAAGTCCAAAACTGGATCATGTAGCTCACTTGGAAGGAGGGGTCCCTACCGTTGGTTAAGGGTATCACTTGGAAATTAGGATTTCATTAGGGGTAATAATGTAATTTAATCCCTTCGTCCGCATCACGATCATGCTTGTCCAGGGCGTGTTGCCTATGGCCGCATACCCACCATTAGTTAAGGGTCTCACTTGGAAATTAGGATTTCATAAGAGGTAGCAATGTAATTTAACCCCTTCTTCTGCACCGTGTCATAGTCATGCTTGTTCAGGGCGTGTTGCCCATGGCCACATGGCAACACGCCCATGACACCTAAACCCTTTTTTTGCTTTCACGTTGTATTGTATCTTTTACTTTCACCTAAACCCCTTTAAGAGATGAGACTAGTCGTCAATTCTTCTCACATGCAGTTATATGTTATCTAAACCGTTTTGTCTACCGTTTACTAAAACTTTCTTCTCAAAACGAAGCCATTGAGCATACGTCACCAAGCCGTAGACAACAACAGTTTTGAATTGGTTTGACTCACTCAGTGTCAAAAGTGAGTGCTGCACAATTGTCAGTCCACTCCTAATAAAAGAGCGAATGTGACACATCGCCGACATGCCACTGGAGGCTGCGCTCGCATCATATTTCAATTTTGAAAAAAAAAAAGTTTTAATCCTTATTTTTTATAGTCATAATTAAAAAACATTGGTTGAACATTAATTAATTTGGGGGTTCATAATGAAGGGAGATGGAGATGATACGCCTTTTCCGTCTCTTACAAGCAACGTCTATTACCTTACCTTCACCCCATCAACGTCATTCATTATAAATAAACCCCACAATTGTCTCCCTTTCATATTGCTTTTCTATAATTTATGAGCCGAGTTGTTTGTTCAATCATTTCTTGGGCCTTAATACCCGGCCCAGTTTGGAATGCCCGGCCCATTTGGACTCTATTCTTGTTACCCGGCCCAGTCTAAGCCCAACCCAATTTAACTTATGGCTTCCCAATCGTTTTGATATTCAAATCCTTACTATGACTTATCTGTTTAAATATCTAATTTTAGTCCGTATATTTTAAATTAGTCTTAAAATAAGCTTCTTGTCAAAATATTTGGAAATAATGAAACTAACATTTTAAAATAAAGTAATAATAACAAAGTCTATTCCTCACAAAATTAATTTCTAAATATAAATATTTAGTAAAATCTCGAATAGCCGTCTTAGCTCAGCTGGTAGAGCGCATGGCTTTTAACCATGTGGTCGTGGGTTCGATTCCCACAGACGGCGATTTCTGTTTCATACAAAAGCTTGCCAAATGCTTTTAAGAGAAAATTTATTTTTATAATCATTTATTTTTCAACGTTGAAGCAGTAATACAATTAATTTAAAATTTACAATAATTAAAACAAACGGAAAATAAAATACAGAAATACATATAATTGGAAATAACTCTGTAACACTCATATTGTGTCTGTAAAAGAAGACTGCGGGCCGTAATCTTCATTCAGCCGCTTCAGCCATGTACGGTCACACAACCAGAAAACCGAACAAACCCCCTGTCTAAATATTCTTCCAATAATACCCCCAACCCTTGCTCTAAATTACGCTCAGATCAGATTAGTTTTATAGCCAGACATTCAGACAACCACGACCCTACTACACTCCTCCCCGTTACCAACGGCACCTAAAAGTCGACGCCACAAAGGTTAAAAATGTAAATTAATAAAAACAGTTACTCGCGGTTAAACGCGGAAGTTTTTTCCGGTGAAAGTCTGACCGAACTGCCAATTGGCGGGCACGATGTTCCAAGACGTTGAGGTTCGCCGGTCACTGCCGGTCACTCTAAACGACAAAGCCTGGCCCACCAACACGGCGTTGGATTGCCAGTTTTGCCCCCAGTTTCTCGTCATGCTCATCCACTCAGTTTTTGATCCTTTAACGCTAGCCCGCACGATATCCCCTGCACCCGCGACGTTGGTGATTAAAACCAGGTTGAAGTAACGGAAACCGTTGATCGTGAACCTGATTCCTCCCTGCTTCCGGCATGGCACTCTGCGTAATTAAATACAACATTAGAGGGCAAATTCAAACTGGTAAAATTACATAAATAGAATATGCTTATTTCCCGTTCAAATCCTACCAACTTACCGGCGGTAGGCGACGGGGACAATTCCGGCACGGTATTCGGCGATTTTAAGGAACATGGGCATGGCGAGGTCGAAGTGGCTCCGAGGAGGGTTACACCAGCCGCCATTGTCGTTGGGAAGAGCATAATTCGGCGGGCAGAAATTGGTAGCAGTAACCAAGATCGAGGGGCTGCCGGAATGGCACCATTTTGGGTCATTAGCACACTTAATTTCAAAGCAAGCGCCGCAGCTCTGCCCATTGTTGAACAGAGCCGTACTTAGCGCCGCCGTGTTGACTCCATACCCTTGGCTGTACAAATTCCCATACCCACAAGCTCCGCCTGAAAAAAACAGACCATAAATTAGTGTTGAACAGTGATTTAACAACAACCCACATCGGAAATAACTGAAAATGTAGCGAGCATATTAGAACATACCCATGGTGCCGGAAGCGTCAGAACCGCCGTAGAAGGTGGCATGAGCATTCTGCCAGGCGCCGCCGGTGTAAACGCCGGGGATTCTAGCGTCGACCACAAGGAAAAATGGGAGAAGAGATGCAATGCAGAGAGAAATAATGGCGGCCATTGTTTTTCTGCGAAAAAGGTGAAGCCTTGCAGAAAAGAAACAGAGGAAATGGAGATGTCGGGACAAGGACAGGGATGGTGGAGTACTTATGGAGGAGGAGGACTGCCACCGTGGAAAATGAATTTAGGGAAATAATTTTTTATTTTTAAGTATATTAAAGGATAAATATTCTTGATAAGGAAATTGAGTACGATCTCGTACGAAAAAAAGAATTTTTATTTTTGGTTTATTAGAATTAAAGAAAAATAATTATTATATGCTATAAGCTTTGCGTGAATCGGAATCAGAGGCGTGATGAGCGGCTGTGATTGGATTTTAATTTTTAATCTAAGAATTTTTTTTTTTAAAAAAAAGGCTTTTTTACTGGGTGCGGGGTCCAGGTGGATCTGGATTTTATAAGCCACCGAGAATCCGACGTGGACTGAGGTGGACCCCGCAGATCTCCGCAATCGACGCTGCATTTACTTTTCGTACGCATTGTTTGAAGTTTGACCGGCTCGGTGGACATGAGCGCTTGGCAGTTTTTTTTACTTTTTTACCGTTTACTGTTTGTTTTTGTTGTGAACTTTAAGGAGAAAAAATTAAATGCCGGTTGAAATATAATTTTTGTTTGCTTTTTATTTGGAGCTGAATAGATGGATTTATTTTTTTATTTTTTATTTTAAAAAGAGCAAGGGTTGAATGGTCAATAGCCTCTTCTGGTCAGATCTCATATTAATTTCAAAGGTTTCATATTGACTTTTAAGGCTATACATGTGCCCTCTTTGAATTTTGTAATTTTCTAAATATTTTTTATTTTTTAAAAAATAAAACATTTCATATTCGATAATATTAAGGAAAAAACGTAATAAACAATTTGACAAATATAATTTCAAAAAATTAAATGTAATAACCACATAAATTTATATATATATATTTATTTATTTACCCAAATAGAGTCTTTTGGGTTAAATTGAAGGGTTTTGACCGTCAGTCAATGCGGTTGAAATTTTTTAAAAAGTGCAATTTGGCGGCACCGCCAAGCGCGTGATTACACGACAGGGTAGCGCGGTTGTGGGGTTTCCAATAATTTAAAGCGAGTTCTCAGTTGTCTTCACATGGTTGCTGTTTTCGCACCGGCGGGGAAGGAAAACTCAAATAAGGGAAGTGCAAACATAATTGGCAATTTTAATTTTAAGTTAGAAAAAAAAAAAATATATATATATATATATATATATATATATTAAATTAATGCTAGGTTTATGACTTTCTTAATTTCTAATTTATTATGAGAATTATATGATTTAAAATTTTAACAAATTAAAATTATATATATATATATATATATATAATTGTCGACCTTACTCCACCCTTCCTCAACGATTCTAAATTTTTTTTAATTATTTATAAAATATATTGTGAGATTCAACGTTCAGAAGGTGGAATAAAACATTCTTTACAAATAAATAAATAAATAAATATAAATATATATATATATATAAAATTGTCCAACCATTCTAAATTTTTTTAATTATTTATAAAATATACTGTAAGATCGAGATCGAGAGTGGAACAAAACATTATTTATAATATATATATATATATAATTGTCAACATTTCTCCATTGACAGTGAAACAAAACATTTTTTACAAATCATTTTTTACAAATGTATATATAATTGTCAACCTTTCTCCACTTTTCCTATAGAGTTCTAAAATTTTTAAATTATTTATAAAATATATTGTGAGATCTCACATCGACGGGAGAGTGGAACAAAATATTCTTTACAAGAGCGGAAACTTCTCCCTAATATTCTTTACACAAGTGGAAACTTCTTCCTGTGAGACGCATTTTAAAATATTGAGAGGAAACTCGGAAGGAAGAGTCGAAAGAGAACAATATCTGCTAATAGTAGACTTGAGCTATTAGATATATAATATTTTTCCGTACTCCATTTTGGTTCTCAATCAATCATTCATATAGACGAACGTTATGAGTGGAACAGGAACGGACGTGAAGATGTGGAGTCGGTGGGAGCAAATGCATGCGAAACTCGTACGACAAGTGGATAATGATTAGCATTAATTAGAAGTTTGTGATATAAGGGTATAAAGCATGTGAGGGGTAATGATAGCATGTTGATCTAAAATGGTAAGATATTGGAAAGTCAAAAGGAAAGAAATGATATTTAATAGAGCGTTACGTATGAATAAGGTAGATGATTTGGAGAGTAGCCATATGGGGCACATGGTGGTTGGACAGGGTTACTTTGGTCATTAAATAAATAAGAACAAGAATGTGACCTAATTAAGTTAACTCTCTTTTATATTAAGCAATGGGTTTAATTAGCCCTAATCATCCCTTAATTACCCATAATCATCATAATGTCTAATGCTCTGCAAATGGAGTGTACGGATTAGTCACTTCTGTTGCAATCAATGAATTCAACTAATTTGGTAGTTTTTTTTTTTTTAGAAAAAAAAAAGACAACCAATTATTGGTGGTCTATCATTTTTTTTAATTACCAAATAAAAACTAAACGGTGTTCACATTACCTGTGAGGCAGGGACCCGCTCTTGAATGGAGAGGAGAGTTCTCATTTAGACGGAAAATGGGGAAGGGGAGTGGGAGTGGAGAATATTTTTTTATCCGTTAGATAAATGGGGCCGATGACGGGATTATGTTCTTTGTTCTATCCCGTTAATAATAATATATTTTCTACACGTATTAATATGTATATACACGCCTTTTTGGTCATATTAAAAAAATTAATTAATTAATTTTGATAGTCTAATTATATGAATATTTAAATTAAATAGTACGTTGTAATTTTTTTTTTTGAAGTATTAAAGATTTGGTTGTAATATTAAATTTTTAGAATTATATAGATGGAAGATTATATATATATATTCACTTATGAAATATATTGATTTATTATTTTTTTTAACCAAATTTTAATAAACATTATATGGAAAATAAAAATTTTAAAATAACTACCATTTTTTAAAATTTTAAAAGAATAATAAATAGAAAACATTATAGATACTTGATCCCGCAAAAATAAATGGAGAATTTCACGAGAATAGGAATGAAATAGATGGCGGAAATGGGGATAGGGAAGGATTCCCCTTCTCCATCCCCGTTCCGTGGACATCTCTACTAAACGTGGATGACAAGTTAAATATTTTTAAAATATAGTTTATAGTTTTTTTTCAAACTTTTAAATAACACAACTTCAAGTATGTGCGTTTGTGTGCTAACGTGAACATGTATCGATATCCTTCCGGGCTATTTGAGGTGAGTATTGAATGAGTAGATATTAGGAGAAAAAATAATTGTAGGAACCAAGCCAATCATAACTAACAAAGTCGAGAGTACGTGGACCAAAATGAACGGTTTAAAAAATGAACTAAACACAGAATGTCGAAACCAAAGCAATAATGCATTTTGGTGAGCCATGGGTCCTCCAAAGCCAAAGTAACACAAATTAAGGGAAGATTTGTGGGGGAGAAGCACTAGAAGGCCACAATGATACATTTTGGTGAGGAAGTGGTATGATGTTGCCTGGTGGTCTCCTGTGGAGCGGCTGATTGGTATTGTGGTTGGTTTGGGTGCATTGAAGAGAGACCAAGAGACATTCTTAGAGCTTTTTAGGCCAATTTTGGGCAAGCAAAACAGGCAGCTTTGTCAGCTGAGTGGGTTTTATTAAAGGACATAAAGCACCAAAGATGAGCAAAATGGGGCATTGTCCATAATGGGACATATCTTGTCTTGTTTCTCGTGCTTTTACTTCCTCTTTTTGTGTTTGGTATAATCAAATGTCAAAGCTTTTCTTCGGATTTTCTTTGGATTTTAAGACGTGTCTTGGTTCGAGAATAGAGTATATTGCTTTTATAATACACTAATGTTTGGTCTTACATTTCTTGATTGATCGACTTTGGAATGAATAGTTTAATGTAAAACACTTTGAATGTTTTTAATTTTTTCTAAAAACACTTATAAGCGCAAACATGTTTATTTCTGGTTTTATCAAGATTTATTCTTCTCGGGATGGGAAAGACTGTTGAGTTGACGACTTTCTTCTTTCCTGTATGTCGATGCCAAAAAATATTCAAACGTTTTGCTTTGCTCTCCGTCTTGAAGTTGTGGGTGAGTCTAGAGTCAAACATAGTGATTTTGGTCAATTTGTGGTTAACCCAAACCTATACATAAGACTAGGTTCTAGCCAACGTTTTGTCTCTCTCACTTTCTTATGGAGAGTAGATAAATAATTTGGTATACTCTAAAAATACCCTCGATACAATATTGACGATCTTACGAAGATAAAATTTTAGTTAAATTTCTATTTACTGATCTCATCTTTTACGAAATTGATCTCCTTTTAGAATGTATAAGAATATGTGGAGCTCGGCATGTCTGGAAGCACAAGAGAACGTTCTTTTGCTAATATTATCACAAGTATTCGATACTGGATCATTCATAGCATTACTATACCTTCTATATCCATTGCAAGTTGGTTATTCGTGAGCACGGGTTTAAGTCTCATTACATGACACTATATCGGGAATTAAAAGACTAAAGAAAGGCTTTAGTGTCAGAAATGTTGGCTTCATATTTTCCAGACGTATACTTTATTAATCTATCACAAAATTTTCAATCGAAATTCAGCAAATAATGCTGTAGGCCTAAAGAAGATTTTGAATAAAAAAAACTAACTAGAGATGGAATACAAGAGGATGGGTCTAACATGTTACCTGTTGTAGACATAAAAAAGGATCCATCACCAATAATATTGCACATACAGCATAGACCCAACAATGATTCTGTTCTATAAGGACAATTTAACAGACCAAAGTTAGTATCAAAAAACTAACAAAGATTCTAATCTCCCGCTTACCTGGTCGTATTCACGATGTCGTGTCCAGTCAGTTAGCAGCCTGTCTGTCTCTTTTTTCCTAGAAAGCAGAGAAAAGCTACACTTAACAGAGAAGAAAGAAAGGAAAAGAAGCTTCTTCTTCGTTCCCTATAGTTTAGTTATTTATAATCTTAAGTTCCAATTATGTAATGTAACAGCAATCTTTCGCAAGCTTATTTCAGCTGAAAAAACCTTAATCGCACCGATAAAGTGCTTGCTGTCTTATCTTTAGGTTGGTGCAGGATAAAAGAAGCCATTGAGAAAATGAGGAGCCTATCCAATTATCATCAAATGTACACAACATTGTTAAGGTCTCAACTTCAAGCTCAAGCACCTAGCTATTTAAATGATGCGAATATAAGGTGTTAATTTAACAAGGATTACGTCCTTAGTCTATCACTATATGGCCATGGAAGAATGTCTACAATGAAATGGAGATTGAAAATCTATCACGACATATTGTTCAGATGCTAGAGTTTTCCTACTCTGCAAAAATCAATTTGTTCAACATCATGAATGCTAAAAGAATCTGTGCCGCCAATTAGAAGCAAGCGTAAATGAGCTGGGCATCAAGTATATGTATAACTAAGTTCATTGTTCGCACTTCACCATGTACTTTCATGATGCAAAATCGTTCTTCGCCGATCAAAAATGTGCCAAGCTGTATACGAGAATCCAAGCAAGCTGGAAAAAAAAAAAAAGAAAAGAAAAGAAAAGAAGGAAGTCAGCTACTCAGGAGACTGATTATAACCGCTCAAACCCACTCCTAGCAGATACTGTCCTCTTTGGGCTTTTCTTTTTAGACTTCCCCTCCGTTTTTAAAATGCGTCTGCTAGGGAAAGGTTTTCACACCTTTATAAAGAATGCTTCGTTCTCCTTTCCACCTAACAGATATTGTCCTCTTTGGACTTTTCTTTTCAGACTTCCCCTCAAAGTTTTTAAAATGCGTCTGCTAGGGAAAGGTTTCCACACCCTCATAAGGAATGCTTCGTTCTCCTTTCCACTTGGTATGGGATCTCACAAAGGGAAAGCCCAAAGAGAATAACATATGCTAGCGGTGGTGGGCTTTGAGCTATTATTACACTCATCTTGAAAATTTTGAACTTGATAGCAACACAAGCCCCTCCTGGAGATGTGTACGGTTAATGGCGCATTGTATTACTAAATAAATCGATAGTAAAGCACAAAGATGTGGAATTACCAGAAAGAGAGTTATAGAAGCAAAAAGCCCCTCTTGGAGAAGAGCTCCATGACCTCCAAATTCTTCTTCATCAACTTTTAAAATCATTGCATAGTATCCATATACTACGCTGGTCGATATCGCCAAGAAACTGAAAATGGAAACTAGCACGGTAAAGATAGCTTCCATTTACAGACAAAATTAAGAAGTAATTACTGGATGAGCAGCATGATCAAAATCCCGCACCACATTTCTCAAAGAATCCTCATCCTAAGCTACGATCTAAACTGAATTGAGATACGACAATTGCGTGCATTTACATACAACGTTAAGAAAGGACTATTGATGCGTAGCACAGTCAAGAACCAACGAAAGAAAGACTCCCATGGTTAATATTTAAATCACTTGGGATTGCATACAAAATCGTGAAAGGACAGAAGAATTTGCAGCATAATACTAAGCCAGCATCACATTTCTCCAAGTACTGCTCCTATAATCTCAAGAATTACTATTAAACACTGTCAACGTTACATTCATTTGACTCTAAAGGGGAAAAATCAAAACAATGAAATAAAGTCACATCAGGACTCCAGCTTATACTTGTTAGAAATAACCCAAACCTCATCAGTAATGCCAAATTGGCTTGCATATGTACTTTCAAAGTAATGGAGTACTCAGAAATTTGGAATGCACAACTTACATTAGAAACCATATGCCTCCAACCAAAGGTATGGCGCCCCACAGCAGCCCGAGTACAACGGCCACTGCTTGTCGAATCCAGTGCAAAACATCTCCTAGCTGATCCTATTGACAAAGTTGATAAACGGAAACTAAGAACGAGATTCAAAGGTCCGGTGCAAAATGCAATAAGGCAATGCAACTCCTTCATTCAACACCACAATAGAACTCTTAATTCCTAATTCTGAATTCATCCTCGTCAGTACAACGACGAACATAACCAGCAACAGTAAAGACGTACGCATAAAGAACGAAAATTATAAATCTTACGAGACAATCAGAAACAATTGTAATTTGAATCCAATACATAAAATTCAAGTACCTTGTCCCAGGAGGCCTCTGGATCGAACAATTTAGCGAGCTTGAACGGGGCCAAGTGACCATTCTGGTGCTCTTGATGCTGGTGAAGATTGAACTTAACCGGATTCGCTTCTTTCATACCGGATAATCCAATCAAACCAGTTTTCGGAAAACTAAATAGAATCAAAGAAAAATCAAATGATCTACAGTAAGCTCAGATCTAAATTCCAGCAATCCAGCGGATAAAATCCTCCAATAGGAACAGGACTCCTAGGGTTTTCGAGGAAGAATCAACTTCAAATTGCAGGATCCATTAGTAGTCAAACGCTGCTGCAAAAGCAAGAACAATAATGTCTGGTTTCTTCAGCTTCGAGTTTATCACGAACAGGGTTCCTGCTTTCGGGTTTGGATCCCGTGTGGAAGATCCGGTAGTTGATACCCGTGCCACGTAGACACTTGAATCTGGGCCGGCCCATTAAACATGCCGTCTTAAAATAGCTCAAATCTCAATCCAGTTTAATGGGCCAGCCCAGCCCAGCCCAAATTGGTCTCCATATTTTTATTTTTAATAAAAAAAGAATTTCGGGATTGGAGAATTTATATACTTAATTTTCATGGAGTCAGACCACGCATTACTTCTCGGATAAGAGTTGTCGTTGACATTGATGATAAGTGGGCCAAGGCCCACGAGTGCTAATTAAACGACGACGTTTTGAGTTTTAGCTGCAATAACGAGCCTAGATTCCACCCCGGCACGCCCCCACACATTCCTTATCCGGGAATTTAACGGAGTTAAGTAACGTGGATCCCACCTGGCACTGCCGTGTATTTCCGCCGTCAAAGGCTATCTTCTAAGAATATTCCCTCATCGCATCACATCACTCCTTTTCTCTCTCCACAATTCACCTTTTTCTCTCGCGATGGGATAATACCCTCAAAAGGCAGCCAATTCCATCCGAACCTTTTGCCACGTAGGATATTACTATAGATTATTATTTAAGTTTTTTTTTTTTTTTTTTTTTTTTTTTTTTTTTTTTTTTTTTTTTTTTTTTTTTTTTTTTTTTTGTATTTTTACGATCCAAATTTCAAAGTTATATAAAATATACAATCGCGGTTAATTTTTTTTTTTACTTAATACATATTATATCAATAACTAAAATTTTATATAGATCAAATATAAAATACAAAATATTTATCCGAACGATGAATTTTCTATTTTGTATATTAATTAGTTATTGAACTATTCATTTAAATTTGTGAATTTATAAATAAATTAATCATTTTTAAAATTTTATTAAATAATATAAATTTATTTGATAAAAATTAGAGAGATGAAAATCTGATTAAATAAAATTTTTAAATTTGAGAGACTAAATGACACGTAAATTGGAGGGTTACGTTGGAATTTCACAAACGACACTGGACATGACATTGTTTACATCCACGTGGCGGGTGTCAGGGCGTTTGAAGTACTCGTGGGTCGGTTTGGTTTGAAAAGACAGTAAGGGCTACCGGTAGGTTCGGTGACCGGGGTCAATGAGAGTTGGGGTTTAAGCGAGATTGGGAGATTTTTTTTTTTCTTTTTCTTTTTCTTTTTCAAGAGGGTTTTTGGTGATGGCCATCGGTACTTTAACGGAGAGTTGAAAGCAAAATCCACATTTCGAGCAACGTTTGTCCAGATTTTGATGGGATTGAACAAAAGAAGAAATCACGGAGAACGAATGTGATAAGAAAACGGATCGACTTTTTCAATTTTCTTCTGCGTGTTTGTCCGAATTTCAAAACGTTCGAGGAAGAGATTTGAGATTCGATCGATGTTTGTGAGCATGCAATTTCGATTCATTGTATTCGATTTTGTTTCTTTCCTTTTTTTTTTTTTTTTTTTTTTTTTTTTTTTTTTTTTTTTTTTTTTTTTTTTTTTTTTT
>NW_019268529.1:473146-487712 GCF_002738365.1 Cucurbita moschata
TTTTTTTTTTTTTTTTTTTTTTTTTTTTTTTTTTTTTTTTTTTTTTTTTTTTTGTCCTGACGAGTTTTGATTTTCAAATTTTTCATCTCTTCAGAACTGAGGGTTTGGTTGTGTTGCATGTTCTTCACCATCATTTCTTTTACAGGATCATGGATCTCTATGAAAATTCTTCTAATACCTGTATTACCGATTCTTTCATTCGTCGATCATGATCACTCGTAATCTTTGGGGTTTAGTTGTGGTTTGGAATTTTGAGGTTTCTTCTTTTCCCATTCAGCCCCTGCAAGAACCATTCACTTATCCGTCGGTATTTTAAGAATCGGATCTCTAGGGGTTTAGTAGACAGTATGGTAATTCTTAGTACACCCGAAATATTGAAATTCCCTGCAGCTGATCGTGTGATATAGAGTGGTTTTTACCTTAACAGCTGTTCTCACTCCAGTGTTCCTTCTGAGCCTTTCATATTAATGAACTACATCTATTTGCTTGCAGGACCTTGTTCATTAGCCTAAATCTCGAGTGATTTGATTTGTGGAGCTTGCAAAAATTTAGACCAAGTTTATATGTTTCCGCACTGTGAGATGGTTACTGAGCTATGGTTCTTCACAATAGTCTAGATTATGGTTTCAATGGATACCAGATGCCCTCAATGCCTCGGGCTACCAGATCAGCTAGGGTGCATATATAAATCTTCCACTGTTTTGTTGCATTTGTGTCTTATATCTGGTCTTTGATTCTGGGGCTCTTACTGTTTTTTCATCGTTCTTGTCTTTTAATTGGGGATAGAGGAAGGGTGCTAGTAGAAGTAAAGTTGATGACAAGCAGATGTATGCATTTAACTTGCTGGCCTCTGTAGCCGGAAATTTGTTGCTTGAGAGGAATCCAACGACCTTATCTGATACGCCAACTTTAAAGGGTAATGGCATCGGTGTTTATTTGAAGCTGAAAGCTTTCCATTGACAGGAGACGTTCTTATTTCTGAGCTTTGCTTTGCAGGCCACGATCAAGATAAATATCCTTCAGGATTTTTTCCTGATGTGATTTCTTATGCTACAATGAACACTTCAACTTCTAAGGGTGTTGCTGAAACTTTGACAAAACAGAAAGCCATTGAAATGAAAAATCTTGTTAATGATGTTGACTTTGCTACTCACCCCAAGTCATGTGGTCACAATTTAGATGGTGGAAATAAGATTACGGTGAACGACAAGTCAGAGAAGGTGATGAGTGGCACTGATATGGCGACGTGCAGGTCTTCAGATCCAGTCGTATGTGACTGGAATCCACACATGTGGATTGGTTCAGAAAATGGCTTCAAGGTACCCTCAAGCAAGGACCATGGTCCTCAGCACCCTTGTCCCACAACCCAAGAAGTAGGTGTAAGAAATGATGACAACAGCTCCTTTGGGTGCATTTACCCAACTACTTCAAGAAATTCCTTCAGGAAAGCTCCTTGTATTAGAGGCCATAGAATAAGAAAAATATTGGCTTCAAAAAACTGGAACGTTGCTACAAAGTATGGAGCTGAGAGACCCAAAACAGGTAATGTGCCTGCACTGTTGGAGAATTCAGCTAGTACTCGGTCATGTTGACTTGTTTCTGACATCTATCTATTTTTCGAATTTCATTTGTAGGTGGGTATAAAAGGAAATTTAATTTCAGTAGGAGGAACTCCTACAAGAACCAAAGATCTCAAATGAATATCCCTTTCAAAAAGAGAAAACTCTTTGATGGTTGCTTTCGAGATTGCAATGGCAGAAGCATAGTTGAGAAAATTTCGGATTCAAATGAAATTGGAAGGGAATCTTCAGGTTTGTATCTGGAGATAATGGAGTGTTTCATATATGAGTCCGCTTTTATTATTTAGATTTCTTCTTCTCCTTATGGCTTAGTCGTTACAATTTTCAAACTGATCTTGCAGCCCATGGGAAATCATCTTTGGTTGCAGGGCATCAGAATTCTCGTGGTATATAACCTCTAG
This sequence comes from Cucurbita moschata, assembly GCF_002738365.1. Classification (NCBI taxonomy): domain Eukaryota; kingdom Viridiplantae; phylum Streptophyta; class Magnoliopsida; order Cucurbitales; family Cucurbitaceae; genus Cucurbita; species Cucurbita moschata. Next base: position 475,128 of record NW_019268529.1, read on the forward strand.
GACATGCTATATTTTGAAGTGAACAGTGTCTAAACATTGAAAAGAGAATCTTATGAAGACTTTTTTGTATGTTTTTAGTGAAGCTGAGGATAAAATCTTTCAGGGTACCCGAACTTTTCATTGAGATTCCTGAAACTGCAACTGTTAGTTCACTGAAGGTATGATTGGAAACTCACTGCGTGCTTCAGCATGTCTGATCAAGGAGATGATACATAAGTCATTTCTACAAATCCTACATTATAGTCTTGCTCATGAAGGAAACATATTTTCTCGTGGCATTTTACATTTGACATTATGTAAGTTGGAGCATTTAAACCTCTGATTTTTTGGTCGATAGTATGTCAGTTGAGCTATGCTCTCGGGATAGCTCTCAAGCATAAAGGCATAGTTCTTACAAAAAAAAATTTAAGTGTACTTCATTCTGATATATGACTTGTTAGAACTTCACTGCGTTTTACAAGGAGTTGAACATTTACCTTTAGAATCCCTAATTTTCTTCGAGGGAATAGTAATCATCAATTTCTGGGTAACATTTCTTCTGCCATGTATGTACACCCTGATGTATCGTTCTGCTTCTGTCTGTGTTCCATGAGGAGATGATTTAAAAGATTTTGAGCTGTAAATTAATTATTAGGATCTGCATAGTGCTTGTTTTTTTTTTTTTTTACCTTGTTTTCCATCCCTTTCTCAGTACTGCAATGAATTTACCGAATGATTACTAGTTTCATTGTTTGGAATTTGGTCTTTATCTTGCTTCCTTATTGTGTCTTTGTTCTGCAGAGGACGGTTATGGAGGCAGTGAGCACTACTATTGGTCGTGGTATACATGTCGGTGTACTCTTACGGGGGAAGAAAGTCAGGGATGATAATAAAACCTTAATTCAGACTGGAATTTCTCATGATAATCAGGATGAGTGTCTGGGATTTACACTAGAGCCTCATTCTTCAAAAGCCCCGTCGTCTTTCTGCCATGGGGAGCCTCCTCCTACGTTTCGTTGTAGTAGTACACTCGAGACCATAAACGGGTATTTCATTTCTTCATAAGATTTTCTTTCTCTAATAAAAAGCCAACAGTAATGATGAAGTGAACCATTCTTCCAGTTGTTAATGGCTAAATGCACATGCTCATCCTTTACTCATTATCCTATATAGTGCAACTTCTTATACTGATAGGGATGCAATATTTTCGTGATATTGCCAATCTTAGCATAGCTGTTGGTTAAGTCATATACCCTCGATTAAGTGGTCAGAGATTCAAATCCTCACTCCACGTGTGTTAAACTAAATAAATATATAGATGTCTGTGATCTTTTACTAAGCTCAGTTTATCCGAAGTAATACTTCTGTACTCTTATGTTCTCGTTCACTTTTAACAGATATCCTCCCAATCCAACGGTAGATCATTCAGGCAATAATAGTGCATTGTTGTTTGAGACTCATGCGGCCAAGTTGAGTAATTCAACCGACACTGCTTATGAGCCAGCGCCCTCTCTTGTCAATACCGCAGTTGAGGAAAGATCATCAGATTCTAAAGCACTGGTTACTCTACCAGCCATGGCTGTGGAGACACTAACTGTAGTTCCAGTTTGTCAAAAATCTAAACAATACGAGGTCGGCCATCGCAGAATGCGTAGACCCTTTTCTGTTACTGAGGTGGAAGCTCTGGTTCATGCTGTTGAAACACTTGGCCCTGGAAGGTATGTTGTTGACGCCTCAACTATGAGTTAAAAAGCAACTGTAAGTTTCTTTATAATCATTGTAGTAAAATTGATGGACTCAAATTAAAGTGAAAATTCGTCTTTGTTTTAGAATTTTTACGCTGTATATGGGATCTTTATACTTCATTTACCTGTAGGTGGCGTGACGTTAAACTACGAGCATTTGACAATGTTAAGCATCGTACTTATGTCGACTTGAAGGTGTGGTAACTGTTCTTTATATCTGATTTAGGTCCTTGGAAAAGGGTTCTTGTTGATGACATTTTGTAGTTATTTACGTTTCATCAATTTTTTTAACGATATTATGAAAATGTCGATTCACTTCTTATGTTGATGTCGATGTCAAGCCATAGACGTGTGGAAATGTTGAGTTGAAATGAGTTGTGGTGGTGCAGGACAAGTGGAAAACGTTAGTACACACAGCAAAAATATCCCCACGGCAAAGGAGAGGAGAACAAGTGCCTCAGCAGCTTCTTGAGAGAGTCCTAACAGCCCACGCTTATTGGTCTCAACAGCAACACATCAAACATGACACTCAAAAAACTTGCCTTCTGCTTCCGTAGCTTTCTTCTACAAAGCTTCCACCGACTTACTCCATGTAAATCTTTCTTTCCCTTTCGCCCTTTGTTGTTCCTCGTTTTTTACCTCCTCAATTTCTTACTGTTTTTCTAGAAAGTAATTCTGTAAAAAAATGTATTTACCAGGAAACAAAAGCTGTGTACTTTGCTTTGTTCTAGCTCAAAACAAAGGGTCGCCTCTACTACTGACTGTAGAGTCTGGCTCTTGCTGTATATTATTTGACTGAATAAGAGCCTGTTAATACAAATTCATCTGTCGTCCTATGTGTTTGATCGTTCATTTTACTTAATCCTGTTGTTAATTATGATAGATTGTTGGTTAAACTATATATATATATATACTTTCCTAAGGGTTATATGCTATTTAAGCTATTGTGTTGCTTTTTGCTTGTAGCTATATAACATTGCTTTTCTCTGTCCTCTAAAACCTTTTCTCGAAATGAGACTAGAGGCTTGAGTATACGTTGCTTAACTGTTGACGAGACGCATCAAAATTGGCTTGACTCAGTTAGGAATGAGTACCGCACAATCACAAAATTCGCCGGAGTAATTAATGAAGAAAATATTGCAGAATCAAAAGTGGCTCTAATCTACAGTCAAATGAATGAACAAGACGTGCTTCTATTTATCGACAATATCTTCTGTTTCGTTCAAGCGGGATCCGAAGTATCTGTGTTACTGGGTAGAATGCCTTCAGCTGTGGGTTTGGGTTATCAACCGACTCTTAGTACCGAAATGGGTTAAAAAACAAAGTGGATAGTTCAAGAAAAATGCATATATATAGTTTATTAACCTCAGAAATTCAATTATATATTTTTGACTAAAATTACAAATTTGATTAAAGATTAATACGACAGGTACTAAATTCAATTACATGGTTTTTGACTCAAATTACAATTTGGATTAAAGATTTAACGGTACATATATTAAATTAAAATAAAGGTGAATTTTTTAATACTATATTTGAATAATGCTAGATAGCTTTTTGTTTTAGGTTTGATTTGGTGGCTTAGTGGGCCGTTTTAATAGAAAAAGGGCAATCCATCGGCATTTCCTGACGGGTGGCGCTGGTGTCTTTCCACGAAGCACGCTTTATTCTTCATAATAGAAGGGACAACTAAGTTCTAAAAAAAATTTGGCTCATGAAATTATTAATAAATAATAGTAATATTTCATTTTTTATTACAGCATCTTAGGTGGGAAGATTCGAACTAGATGCTTTAATACTTGAGAGAAGCTATCATTTTATATATAACATCTCTGTGGTTTTACAATTTTAGAGAAAATTCTAATTATAAAGTTTGCAATTAAACTCTTAAATTATAGCAAGTGAATATATATTATAGGCAGTGCAACGCTTGCTTGCATAATGAGTGAGTCGGGAAAGTGGAAGAGCTAGCTAACAATAAAAAAATTCACTTTCAAACTTGAATGGAAAGAATGACGTTTTGAATGTGAGGCTATTCTTATTTTCCCCGAAGGGTTTGAATTAGTCCCCCAATTGTATTTCTCATGAGATTAAAGAAAATATGAGCTATCTATCTTTGAAAGATGTTCACTTCTTAAAATATCTAATATACGTACGCTTCTTAAAATATCCCATATATGTAAGCAGGAAGAAGGGAAGAGGCTAGATTTATCCCGATCGGAGTAGGAGTAAGAGTAATAATAATGTTTATCATCTTCGAAATTGTACGGGACTCTATAACACGGGAAAAGATGGAAGAGAGATAGATGAGGCAACTACCTTTGGTGCCCTACCGAGGCATTCTCGACCTAAATAAAAGTTATTTTTATTTAAATTAACATATAATTCTATCAAAGAAAGCCAAAAATTCATGATAATTACATACCCACCTTAGATTTTACCACCCCACACCACAATCCTGTCTTCGAGGAAACTTACATTTTTGGTCTCACATAACTAGCAGACAACTTGTTCTTCTCCTATAAAAAAGTCCGAATAAATTTAAGAACATAATAAATTACATATAATAAAAGCAAAACCATTTTTAAAAAAGAAGTGGAAAAATTCTTGGGGAGCACGCATGGGAACAGGGAAGAATGATGAGCAAAGGTCAAAATTTGGAAGGGTTGAGAGTTCAAAAGCAGCAGACACCCAGAATGGTCCAAACAAAGATCTTTGCAACAAAATACATTTCAAACCTAAGAAATGAGAAATGGCGCTTTTCCTTTTCACAGATCAGAACGCAACTGGATTCAATGCATTTCAGGCTCAACTTTTTGGCTTTTGTCATGAATCATAATAATGGTGTTCTTGACCTTTTTCTACAGTCAATTAGACACGATCCACATGGCTGGGTCTTTCAACTTGATCGACATGGCTGGGTAGTTTTTAACTTAATACACATGATATCCCATATCGGTTGGAGAGGAGAACGGAGTATTCTTTATAAAGGTGTGGAAACATCTTCCTAACAGATGCGTCTTAAAAACCTTGAACAGAAGCTCAAAATGATAATGTCTGCTAGCGGTGGACTTGGGCCCATTACAAATAGTATCTGAGCCAGACACGAGGCGATTTACCAGCAAGAAGGCTGAGCACCAAAAGGGGTGGACACGAGGCAGTGTGCCAATAAGGGCGTTGGGCCCGAAGGGGGTGAATTGGAGGGATCCCACATCGATTAGAGAAGGGAATGAGTTCCAGTAAGGACGGTTGGGCCGCAAAGGGGGGTGGATTGTGAAAAACTTCTCCCTAGGAGACAACGTTTTAAAACTCTTGTGAGAAAACTCGAAAAGAAAAGTCCAAAGAAGACAATATTTGCTTGCAGTGGGCTTGAGCCGTTACACTACGTCTCTACTTTTCCACGACTAATCCATCAAAACGAAGTTTTAAAACATAATTAAAAATACTAATAACCAACATGATTTCCATGGTGCATTTTGACAAATGTATTATACTAATGCAAGTCAAACGTCTTAAACAACAATATTTGCAACAATATTGGCATTTCTGTAAAAGAAAAAACAGTACAAATTATATTACAGATAGGCCTATCAGAAGTATAAGTTAACTTAAAAGTTATGTTAATACCAATGTGGAGTATTCTTCAAGTTATGAGAAAAATGGATTAGTCAATGTATACAAGGTTGAATGGAGTGGTTGCAGTTAAGCGTGGAGAAAAACAGCTCAATTATTAAAATATAAAGGTCTGTTCATCTTCTACCCTTCCTAATCTCCTTGGCCAAACTTGTTATATCTGAAAACCAATTCTTACCTAACATAAGATAAGAGATAGATAATGGAGTGATAATGGATTACAAAACTAGAGTTGATGTGAGATCCTACGTTGATTAGAGAGGGGGAACTAAACATTCCTTACAAGAGTGTAGAAACCTTTTCTTAACGGACATATTTTATAACCTTGATGGAAAGTCTATAAGAAAAAGTCCAAAAGACAATATCTACTAGCAGTAAGTTTAGACTGTTACAAATGGTATTAGAGTAAAAAACTAGACGTGCCAGTAAGAATGTTGGTCTCCAAGAGGGGTGGATTGTGAGATCCCACATCGGTTGGAGAGAGAAACGAAACATTTCTTATAAGGGTGTGGAAACCTCTGTGAGATCCCACGTCGGTTGGAGAGAGAAACAAAACATTCTTTATAAGGGTGTGGAAACCTCTCAATAGCGGACGTGTTTTAAAACTTTGAGGAGGAACTCAAAAGAAAAAGTTCAAAGAGAACAATATTTACTAGCGGTCGGCTTAGTCTCCGGAAAAAAAGATCAAATTGGAAAAGAAAACAAAAAGGGCAGGGTTTTGTGTATGCGTGTGTGTAGTGTATCTAAACTCTAGCTGGCTAAACTGGATTATGCCTGTTACGAGTGTGACAGAAAGCGCCAAAAGCAAATCAAGGAGTCCCCGGAAGGGGAAGGGAAGAGACGGGTCTATGGCATGTCATCGAGACGGGTCTATGGCATCATGCCATCTTAACAAATAGACCCAACCAATGCCTTATCCCTTCGCTTGCCAATCACTCCAAACACGATGATTTCCACTTTATAAACCTACAAAATCACTGCCTCCACCAATGATTTACTCCTCTCCCTTTCCTTTCAGTATAAACTTCCTTCCCTCCTCTGTCGGTTGCTTTCCCTCTTCTCTGTCTCTCTGTTTGCAGCTCAATTTTGCTTCCACTTCATGATTCTAATCTTTTGATTCTGTTGACTTTCTGTTTTTCATAGCTGTTCGAGTTCCTCCTAATAGTTTAATTTTTCTGGTTAATTCCTGTTTCTATAAGGAGTAGATAGATACCTATGGATCCAAACCTCAACGGTTTTCCAGATCATGAAGCAGATTATAACTCTGATTATCAGGCCCTCTTAACCCAATTACGTGATCTCCCCAATCGTTCGATTGATGGGTTTAGATTAAACGATTGGGCTTCTTTACCCACTTCATATCCATACCCTGAATTCAATAACCCATCTCCAGATCATGTTCCCTTCATCCAGAATTCCGTTTTCCCGAGCGACCCAGACCCTAATCAGTTTTCTTCGCCGTCAAGTGAGAGGGCGAAAGGGGAGCCACGTTCTGGGTCGGTGGGGTTGAACTCAGATGGAGGTGCAAAAGGGGTGGCTTTGGGGTTAAGCCCTGGTGGTGACTCTTCCTCAGATGAGAGTGACTTCAAGGAAACCGTTCTCAAGTACATAAGCCAAATGCTTATGGAAGAGAATTTGGAGGAGATGCCCTGCATGTTTTATGATCCTATGGGACTTAAAGTTACTGAGAAATCGTTCTATGACGCTCTTAGTGAGAACTACCCTCCTTCACCTAACCAACCTCCTCTGGATTGCGAGAGCTCTGAGGATCAATGGGCTGTTGATCCTGTAGAACATACGCCCCCTGTACTTCGAAGACCTTTTCCCAGCAATGAGTATCAGTCGAATTTTGAGGTTACTTCTGGCAATCAAAGCAACCTGATTACTAATAGTCATGAGTTCGCCACTGAGCTGTTGGCTCAGAATATCTTTAGTGATAGCACATCCATCTTGCAATATCAAAAAGGGTTGGAGGAGGCAAGGAAGTTTCTTCCAGGAGGTGAACAGCTGAATATTGATCTTGGCAGCAGCATACTGACAGGAGTGGCTTCTAAGGTAATGGATACAACAGAGAAGGTGAAAAGGGAGAATTCACCGAATGGATCGAAGGGACGGAAGAATCGGGAACGTGAAGATGTAGACTTAGATTCAGAAGAAGGGAGGAGAAACAAGCATGCCACCATTTATGGGGATGAGGAAGAATTATCTGAGATGTTTGATAAGGTTTTACTTCATGATTATGGAGGAAATGAGACCTCTGCAAATGGGAAATTGCAGTATAATGGACAACTTCATGGATCTATTGCTGGGAAAGCTCGGGAAAAGAAACAGGAGAAGAGAAAAGACTCAGTGGATTTGAGAAATCTTCTGATATTATGTGCACAAGCTGTGTCTTCTGATGATCGGAGGATTGCTAATGAACTACTTAAGAAGATTAGGCAGCATTCTACAACCAATGGGGATGGTTTCCAAAGAATGGCTCATTTTTTTGCCAACGCTCTTGAGGCTCGCATGGTTGGCACTGGTACAGGAAGCATAATCCACTATGAATCACTAATTCAAAGCAAGATTTCAGCAGCTGATATGTTAAAAGCTTACCAAGCACACTTCTCATCCTGCCCTTTTAAGAAACTCTCGCTTTTTTTCATGGTTAAAATGATTTTGAAGGTTGCTGACAAGGCCAAAAGTCTTCATATTATTGATTTTGGCATTTGCTATGGCTTCCTCTGGCCAATGTTAATTCAGTTTCTTTCACAATTACCTGATGGTCCACCTAAACTACGCATTACTGGTATTGATCACCCTCTACCAGGATTTCGTCCAGCCGAAAAGATTGATGAGTCAGGACGTCGTTTGGCAAAATACTGCAAACGCTTTACCGTTCCTTTTCAATATCAAGCCATAGCATCAGATAACTGGGAAACTATCCGAATCGAGGACTTCAAGCTCGATAGCAGTGACGTGCTAGTTGTGAACTGTTTCTACAGGTTTAACAACCTACTCGACGAAACTGTCGAAGAAACTAGTCCAAGGGATATTGTTCTACGTCTAGTAAGGGAGATGAATCCAAACTTATTTGTACATTCTATCACTAATGGATCCTATCATGCACCGTTCTTCATAACGCGCTTTCGAGAGGCACTCTTCCACTTCTCTGCACTGTATGATTCCTTAGACGTTAATTTACCTCGTGAAAGTGAAGAGAGGATGATGATAGAAAGAGAGTATCTCGGGCGTCAAATCATGAACGTAGTAGCATGTGAGGGCGCTCAGAGGGTTGAGAGGCCTGAAAGCTATAAGCAATGGCAGGTTCGGTGTATTAGGGCGGGTTTCAGGCAGCTTCCTTTGGACAAGGAGATGATGAACAAGTTTAGGAGCAAGTTAACAACCCATTACCACAAAGATTTTGTACTGGATGAAGACAATGGCTGGATACTTCAAGGGTGGAAAGGCCGTATTGTGTATGCTTCTTGTTGTTGGGTGCCAGCATCATAGGTGTATACTCCTTGCTGTAACTTGGGACACAAGAATGAGACTCCAGAGTCAAGACGAGAGGCGCATTCAATACGTTCCCTCTCAGATGACAGAGATTGAAGCAGAACTAGTGTGAGATATTTGTACTTCTCTCTGCTATGGGAAGTTTGAAGGTATCTGTTTGAAGGCCAAGTTCTGAACAAGAGACTGCTTGTATCAGATTCTCTCTTGTTAGTTCTATGGAAAGCATTTACCTTGTGATTCTGATATCATGAACTGTGGGAACTAAACATGACATGTATGATCGACCAAACATTTATCAAGTATACTAAGTAGATAGATGATAATATAGGATAAAAAAAAAAAGTAAACTTTAAGAGTAAAATACATATTTCAATAAATTCATTCTTATTATGTTTGAATATTTTCTTTCACACAAGATCACTATCTATCACATACCTCTATCCTTCCTTTCTAAATATTTATCACACACCTCTCTCATTCCTTTCTCATTTGATCTAATCTTTAATATCTCTCCATTGTTTAACGGAGATAATTGGGAGATGGAATGACAGACTAAAGCTTATAAAAAAGAAACAAGTTAATAATAAATAAATAAAAAAATATAATATTGATTGAATTCTCGAGCTCTCAAATACTATCATGAGTTCATATATAAAGTATCTTCCACCTTTTTCTAACTAAAAATGAAATTAAATTACTTAATTCAACTTAGAAAACACAAAATAATAATAATAATAATAATAATAAATAAATAAATAAATAGTATTTTCAACATTGCTACTCAAAATTTGAAAATAATTTTCAAAAACAAATTTTCCAATTCAGTTTGCATGCATTATATACTTAGATCAATAAGAAAGAAAAAAAATATCTTTAAGAAGACAATACTTCTATTTCCTATTGTTTGAAAATGTTCTAAAAAAGTAAATAGAAAAAGCCGAAGTTCCTGATAGACTTCCTATTGTTTAAATGATCCAACGGTTGAGAAACATCCACATGTTCCTTACCAACGCGTTCTCAACTTCAAACGTTGTCGGCAGTTTAATAAATAGCTTCAAATAAATTTCATAAATAGTTTCTAATAAATATCAAAAGCCATGTTTGACATTATTTTCAAATGTAATGACTTTTGCCAACACGTGCTTTTTAAAACTATTTTTCAATTTTGTAATCAAATTCTAAACAATTAACATGTTCATATTTTCATTCTATACAAATTTTTTAATTTAAAATTATAAAACGTAAAATATATATTAAAAAAGATAAAACTCTAATAATTATAATATATCATACTCAATTTGTCTTTGTTATATATATATATATATATATTACAAATTATATGATATTGTAATATAATAATTTAACAATTTATTACAAAAAAAATATAAATCCACTTCCAAAACATAAAATACAACTTTGTTTTCATTACATCCCCTATTTCAAATATCTATTTTCAAATCACCCACCAAACATACCCTAAACTTTCACACTTTTAAAAAATGTATAGTAAATCACTGAAGTTTTATTTTTGGACTGAATAGTTTCGAAGTACTTATTGTTAAACTACCAAGCTGATAGCAATCAAACACATCCTCATATTCTACAATTGAATTGCACTCATTTGATGGGTCTTATAAAATTTTCAAGAACTTAAACAAGCTATCTCTCAACCACCACCACAAACAAGCTATCTCTTCAGACAAGTCTTTGTGTCCCTTGTCCATAAAAGATAAACTACTAGAGTAGATTAGGCTTCAATCCTTATCAGCCCCCAGCTGATGTTCAATAGCAACATAACAGGCGAACCAGAAAACATTAATTTAACTGACATTGGGTCCAAGGATGTAGCAAATATAGGCAGGTTAAAACATACCCAATTTCATGAGACTAAGATATCAAAGGGCCATCATATTGTTGAATGAACATTTATCAATTGTAGCTTGTAATGGCCGATTCATATCCATACCTGATGGGGCCTCTAAACTGCGTGTTACAAGGATAGACCCAGCTGAGATGAATCAAGTGCTTTAATGTCTAATTTCAGAATGACGGGATCGCATCCCAGAAATGGGAGACTATGCGGATTTTGGTTTGAGTATGAATGGAAATGGGGAGTTTGCTGTGAACTATATGTTTCAGTTTCCCAGCCCAAAGATCTACTTGATGTGATAATCCATAAAACAAATAAAAACAGAACTACGAGCAGTGACATATATGATAAAGCAACTTCTAACAGAGTCCAAGCCTAGAAATCTCGCATAGCCCTATCTGTGATCTGAAAGATATAATGAAAGAGGATTTTCATTATGATGGAGAGGAAGAGTCAGAGACACTATATCCTGTCATATCCCTGCGTTGTAAGGGAAAAGGAAATATCCAACATTTGCAGATTTCATCGAGAAAATCACACATCTATTTCCAACTTATATATTATATACAAGTACGTCTGTTTTTTTGTTCTTCTCTTCTTTCCAGAAAACAAAATGGTAGAAATAGTCACTAGTAACACTCAATTTACATGAAACTAAAAAGTAAACAGATGATGAAACCAACAATAGACAAACCAAACATAGATGAAGCAGAGCACTAAAATGATTTCTAATATTTGAGCGCGGACGCCTCAAAAAGAAATCAGATGAATTCTGATCTATTTCATAAAATACCATCATCACAGAAGATCCACTCTCATTGCTTGCTAAAAAAAAATTGCAGGATCTATTTTCCATTCGCAATACAACTGAATAGTCCAGAAATCTAGTTTTTAGAAAATCAGACAGTATTCCAAGTATTGGGCGTCATTCTTGATCCAAGTACAGGAATGTATGAATTTAGGAACACCACTGAGTTGATATATGGGTACATCTAATTTTTGAAGATAAGATACGTTAAATGGAACCTTCAATTAATTGTTCAGGTAACGTTTAACAGTCCTATTTAACTACAAAATATGGTAAGAAGTCGAAACAATTTCCCAAGAGCATAGGAACTGGATTCTCCACCCATCTAAAGACTCTACTATACAAGGTTATCCCCTCTTATTTGGAGTCTTAGAGGGCCTAAGGACATTCCAGTCCAGATTTTCACCCTTTGGTTTCTTGAAGAATCCTTTACCATTATTAAATGATGACTGCTGATTGTCCCGACCACTTTTTGGAAACTTAGTTGGATGTCGTCCTTCAGACACTACTTCAGATTGTTTCCTTTTAAGGTCCCCATTAGTCTCACAATTTTTTTCATCATTGTTTGAGAACACTGCTTCATTTCGTGAAGATCCATTTTCTCTGGGGAACAAAAACGTTTGTTGAAGATGAAAGGGCAAAAGAAAGGCAAGATAAAAAGGACAGCGGTAATTCAAGTGACTTTCTTTTGTGAATGAAAGATTTATTCAACCCCGCCCCCAGAAAAAAAAAGTATAATAAAAAAATAAAAAAAGAAGGAATAAACAACATAAAAGCTCCATTACATTTCAGTGAGTTTTTAAAGCGACAATTTAAAAATAAAAAATAAATAATAAAAAAAATAGCTAAAGAGATTCTTGCATATTAAATTCATATCATCAAAATAGTTCCATATAAAATTAAAATAATAAAATAACAAAAATATATTTTTGCATATATTGTTGATGTTATTTATACTTTTATTCTCTAGGTGGCACTGTTATTTATACTTTTGATCCTCTAGGTGGCACGGCCATTCTTTCCTCGTTCTTTTTTTTTTTTTTTTTTTTTTT
>NW_019268529.1:488138-570167 GCF_002738365.1 Cucurbita moschata
TTTTTTTTTTTTTTTTTTTTTTTTTCTCAGACTTCACTCTCCTAAAAGATGCCTAAATGCAGATACTAATGACAACTAATTTGCAGAAACCAGAACAGTAGTTAGATAACATCCCGTAGGCAAATAATAATTTTCCAGGGAAAGAGGGAAACAGATCAAAACAATATAACCACTAACCTTGATGAAACGTTTTCACTGTGATTCCCAGATGAAGGGTCAGGAGTTTCTCGCTGACCTAAGCTAGCTACTTCTTCATTGAGTTTCTATCATGACGAAGCTTTGATGTGAGACAAAAGCAAATGCAAAACACAGAAGGCTAAAGTCAACAGACAAATTGTAGGGCACTGAAAACATATACTCACATCAATTGAAGGATTAAAGCTTTGAAATGACAATCGACCTTGCAGAGCCCCGGGATGAGGATCTCCTTCAACTAAAACCACACTACACCATGAAAAAGGAAACCAGTTTCTTGAAAAAAGATATAGAAGAGACAAGCTTACAAAAATGGCACTGTTATGGTCATAAGCAGAGATTGGTTTGAAACGTAACGATGTCACACTAGACGCACATATAAAAGGTTGTTATTCTATCTAGATTTTCTGTATGCAAGGCAGGTACGAATTTAATTTGTACTATAGCGAACTACTTCCATCCAAGGCATATGTATTTCAAACTCAGAAAGCAAAACTCTAGCAATAATGATAAAGAGAAACAAAGAAAACCAAAACAGAATTCATCAAGGTTCGTTTCCAGAAACTAAAATGCTCCGGAAGAACAGTACTTTAGATTTGTGTACAATTTGTTAAATTGATCATGAAAAAACAAACATTAACAATCAGAGAAGGCGGTGAAACAACCATAAATAATAACTAACAAACAAAACAATTGAAAAGAAAAGTAGCCTACCACTTTCTGATAATATTACTCGAGGGAAATAAATTCTCCTCTGGTTTTACTTCTTCCTCTTTTTTAGGTTGCTCCTCTTTCTGAGCCGCCCTTTGCATGAACTGACAATTAAAAACAATAATTCACATTACGCCATGGTTTATTCACAATTTAAATCGGTTCTCACTCACGGATATCAATAACAATAACAATAATAATTGGTTCTTCACAAGTACAGCGCTGCAAGAACCAGAATCAAAACAAAGAAATCTAGAACATAATTCGGCAGTCCCTGAGAGAATTGATCGAAAACACAGAAAATTCAAGCCCTAATGAAGCATGAGAAAGGAGTAAATCTAATGAAGCTTAGTTTACCTTCAAGTTTCTTAACGTATTGGAAATCTCGCGCTTGGCCATAATAGCTAGGGCAAAGGAAAGCTCAAACCACGAACGTCACTCTCTAATCTCTTTTCTGTGTCTCTTTCGCTCTCGCGTTTACGTAGCGCGCGCAACCTTGAAGCTCTCTACAATCTGCGCCTTCGGGCAGGGAACGAGGGTTTCCCTGAGGATCAACGTTCAATTTGTTGATTACCCAATATAACCTCAAATCGACACCAAATTACAGATATGCCATTGGCCTTTTCAAACCGGTGGGCTGCCATGGAGAGTTTGCGCCCATCTAATAATATCCAAATAATAATAATAATAATAATAATCGTTTTGTTCTGATTTAATTACTTTTACACTCATTTTATTTTTAAATTTTCCTTAATAATTTATCTTTAATATCCTTAATAATTTGTCAATAATTTGCATTTTTTTTTAAAAAAAATTAAGTTTTCTGTCCATTAAATTTATAAATTTTAAACTTTCAATAAAGTTAAAAATATTTAATAAACTAATTTTTAATTTTTATATTTCATATTTTTAATATTCAAAATTTAAAGGTTAGTGTTTAAAGTAACATAAAATTCTAACTATATTGATATTTAGAAATCTATCAAATTATAAGTTAAAGGACTAAAACGTAATTTCAACTTGATATGATTAAAATAAAATTCGAGTTGTATTTTCAAATTACAATTATATGATTATATTTTATTTCTATATTCATGAATGCACGGGCCAACTTATGGGAGCCTCGAATTAAGAATACAGAGGAAAATTTGAAATACAGTCCTATTAAATCAGGAATTAGTGATTAAATGCTTAATTAACCTCAATAAGCACCACTAACCCCAATCCAACTGAATAGCAGCTTTTTCAAATATTTGCCATGAAAATCATGAACGGCTAAATCTATCTATCCATTAGCAAAGATGGAACAAAAAGGAAAAAAGATCTTAATGTACACTACAGCCGGAGTTATGTGGGGACAACTTGTGGCTCTAAAGGTGTAGAACCATCCTCCTCAACTGCTTGAACTGGGGGCGTTTCCACTCGTTTCTCGTCTGCGTCTACGAAACCTTGCTTGAATCTATCATAGTTTGTTACCTCGCATGGTTTAAATGGTCGTTCGCCCAAGACACGAACCAAGTCTTCTTGATGAAGAACTTCCTTTTCAAGCAACAATTCAGCAATTTGAGCCACTTGCTCTTTGTGCTCCTCTATCAGCTGGACCGTGCGCTCGTATGCCTTCCCAACCCATTCTCGTACCTCGGTGTCGATTATTGCAGCAGTCTTGCTACTGTAGGGTTTGGACATTTCAAAAGCGTCTTCTCTTGGAGGAAAAGAAAGTAGCCCCACTTTGTCACTAAATCCGTAGACTGCAACTTGAGCATAGGTCATCTTTGTGACTTTCTCCAAGTCATTTTGAGCTCCAGTTGAAATTTTACCTATTAAAACCTGTATTATCATACAAAATAGCCTTCTTCAACAACACAGCCAAGCAAGCCACAATAGAAACAAATTTCAAGAATTGCTAGCGCTAAGAACACCCTTTGATTTAAAGATTTCTGGACATTCCTGCCATTATTTATACATGGTGACAAATGAGGTCCATAAGACGCCCTTTGGTTTTATCGATCTATCCCTTACTACATCTTTTTTGTTATGAAAATTGAAATGCCGACCAAATTCATTAGTTTTTGAGACCATTCAACTGCTTTCAAGCTCTCTCTCACACTTTTCAATCCAAACCAAACTCATTCACGTTCACTTATTGTTGAGAATTGTTGGAAGGGAATCTCATATTCGCTAATTAAGGGATGTCATGGATTTATAAGTAAAGAATACATCTCCATTGGAATGAGGCCTTTTGGAGAAACCAAAAGCAAAGCCATGAGAGCTTGTGCTCAAAGTGGATAATATTCTACAATTGTGGAGAGTTGTGGTTTCTAACATGGTATCAGAGTCATGTCCTTAACCTAGTCATGTCAATAGAATCCTCAAATGTCGAACAAAGAAATTGTGAGCCTCAAAGGTGTAGTCAAAAGTGACTTTAAGTATTGAACAAATGGTGTACTTTGTTCGAGGGCTCCAAAGAAAGGAGTCTAACCTCGATTAAGAGGAGAGGCTATTCAAGGGGTCCATAGGCCTCAGAAGAGGCTCTATAGTGTACTTTATTCGAGGGGAGGATTGTTGGGAGAGAGTCCCACATTGACTAATTAAGCGGATGATCACGAGTGTACAAGTAAGGAATACATCTCTATTGGTATGAAGCCTTTTGGAAAAACTAAAATCAAAAGCAAAACCATGAGAGTTTATACTCAAAGTAGACAATATCATACCATCGTGGAGATTCATGGTTCCTAACACTTATATGTCACATTTTCAAACAACTTACTGAATAAGAATTGTGTCAGGGAGTTAAGTAAAGATGTCAGTGGACTAAAACTATAAGGACTATATATAACTACCTGTTCAGCAGCACGTCCACCGAGGGTCATGCAAGTCATATCAAAAAGTTGCTCCTTGGTCATGAGAAGATTTTCGTTGGGAACATACTGTGCAAACCCTAAAGCTGCTGTACCACGAGGAACAATTGTTACTTTCAACAAAGGTTCTGCATGCTCCAAGAACCAGCCAGTAACAGCATGGCCTGATTCATGATAGGCAACAGTTCGGCGCTCCAACTTGCTTATCACCTACTCAGTAGACAAAAGTATTTTATATTACTACAAAGTGACAATATTATCCAGGAATATGCTAAAGCCTAATCAAAAAGAGAGCAAACTACGTAGTGATGGATGTGAATTAGTTACCTTGTTCTTCTTTTCCAAACCACCTATTACTCTATCAATAGCTGATTCAAAATCTTCCATCTTGACCTGTGTGCCTTCATTCCTTGCAGCAATCAAAGCAGCTTCATTACAGACGTTTGCAATGTCTGCTCCAGCAAATCCGGGAGTTAATGCAGCCAGCCTTTGTGAGTAATATGTTGGTTCATGGTCAAGTTTGATCTTCTTTAAATAGATCTGAAAGATTTGCTCACGCCCATTGATATCAGGTCTGTCGATTGTAATTTGACGATCAAATCGACCAGGTCTCAGTAAAGCTTTGTCTAAGATATCAGGTCTATTAGTTCCAGCAAGTACAACAACACCAGACGTCGTTCCAAACCCATCCATCTCAACCAACAATTGATTTAGAGTACTTTCACGCTCGTCATTAGAACCCGAGAAACCTCCACGTCCTCTTGCACGACCAATTGCATCAATCTCATCAATAAAAATTATACTAGGAGCACATTGTCTGGCTTCTTGAAACAAGTTTCTAACCCTTGATGGTCCAACGCCAACAAACATCTCCATGAAATCTGAACCCGATATAGACAGGAAAGGCACACCTGATTCTCCAGCAGTTGCTTTTGCCAGTAAGGTCTTTCCAGTGCCGGGCGGTCCGACCAAAAGAGCACCCTTTGGAATTTTAGCCCCCAATTCCTCATACTTTCTAGGATTCTTCAAGAAGTGCACAAACTCCATTATTTCTTGTTTTGCCTCATCACAGCCAGCAACATCTTTGAAGTAGATCTGAAAAAGATTGGAAATAAAAAATTGGAAAATGTGTGGATTAACACAACAGTAACATCAAAGAGGGAACCTATGTGGATCCCCAAATTCTTCAAAGAAGAATGTAAATTTCTATACCTTATTCTTAGCATGCTTATCCACTTTCGTGATATGAGCTTTACCTATATTGAATATCCCTCGACCGCCCCTCCCACCACCTCCACCTCCAACACCTATTCCTCCTTGCATTCGGCGCCCCATATAAAAGAGGGACCCTAAAAGCAAGAGTGTTGGGGCAAATCTGATCAATTCTTGATACCAGACCATTTCAGAGACATATGTAACAGGTACAAAATCATGTGGGTCTACATTCAATGCCTCTTGAGCTTCCTCCAACTTCTCCTCAAATGACTCAATACTTCCAATATTGAAGAAGCATTTATATTGACCTCCATTTCCTCTAGTGGCAGCACCACTTGAAGAACCTTGGAGGACTTCGCTTGTTTGGTTACTTGGAGAACTCCTCACAAATACTTTTGCAACTGATTTATTAGAAACAACAATATGGTCTACCAGACCGGGTTCGAGATACTTGTTTTTGAACTCCTGGAAACTTATCTGCAGGGGAAAATTCCAGGTAATTAATGAATCATGAATCAAGATGCCAAATAAAAATAAAAAGTAAAAACCATTTCCCTAGCATTCAAAAACCCAAAGTACATTATCGAAAAAAAATTGTGTTTAATAACAAGGTGCAATAGAATGTAAAAGGATAAACCAGACTTCCTTCTCCAATAAAACAAAACCATGACAATAAAAATACCTGCTGTTGTTCACGAGGACCGAAAGAAAATGAGGAAAACAGAAGACCAATAACTATTAGAGGGGTGACTAAGTTCTGAAACTGCTTGATGAAGGCTTCCTGAAAACTCCCTTGGTCATCGGTGTTCGAGTCGCCTGAGATGAAGAAAAAATAAATAAAATTGCTGAAAACTTCTGAACGAAAACCTTGCAGCATGAAAACCAGTAAGTGACCTACTACAATGTTACAACATTTATTGCAAATGCTGTATGCAAGCGAACTCAACAATATTTCTACTTTTTTATTGGCATTCTCCACCAAAAAATAAACGTAACAAAAATCATGAAGTTCTTATCCAAATTATTGATTGATTAGCCAAAATACATGGTACAAAAACCAGCTAACAAGCTGAGTTGCTCGATCCAAAATAAGCCTAGTACAATGGCCAGGGAAGCAATTTCCAGACCATTAGAGAATCAGCTCTTGACAGACCGGATTTGGAGCAAATGCCAATTACTAAAGACTGTCTAATTGATATGAATATTAATCTCATTTCAGGATCAGTACCAGCTGCCCACTCTAACAAAAATGTAAACATATGCTCAAATTGTAACCACAAAAAGAATTAACACTTGTTCTAACAAAATGTGGCCCACGGTTCGAAATAAAACACGGGCCTCTAACAAAGAGAAACTAGTAAGACGGATGCAGAGATAAAAAAAAGAGTACCCAAAATAAAGCATGCTTAAGCACAAACACAGCTCCTCCAATGTAACAGCCCAATACCTGCTGTTGATCCGTTAGCCGTCAGCCTCACGGTTTTAAAACACATCTACTAAGGAGAGGTTTCCACACCCTTATAAGGAATGTTTCGTTCCCCTCTCCAACCGATGTGGGATCTCACATCCAATTGCCACTTCACGGCCCACTCAAATTCTTTAACGTAAGATTATGATCAAGAACATGGTAACCATACCACGATGGACAGAAAAACAAAAGAAGTCGAACAGAACCTCAAATTCAAATAATCTTCAAATTAAAACATCGGAAATAAATCAAGCAACTTTGAATCTCGCGAAACCCATGATCCCAGTCTAGGATCAACAAAAAGAGGGAAATGCAGAAAAATAGTCTTCATAGCACCTAAAACAAGAAAAAGGTTACCTTTAGACTCAGATTTTTGCCCGTTCCCTTTTGGAATTTCTTTCTTTCCTTTGGGATAAAAGTTCTCGTAGTCTGCAAAAATGTAGCAAAAGAATCACATTAAGCCTAGAATCCACGCCACAATTAAAAAAAAATGTATGTACAATAAGGCATCGTTTACTCGAGAAAGCACAAAATTGTTACAACAGCCGTGAAACTGATCGCAAAAATCAATATGGCTTAATCAGAAGAATGTCTAAAGAAATCTTACTTTTCTTCTTCGGGGCTTCGCTCGAGAAGAAACGCTGGAGTTTCGGATTCGCGAAGACAAAATTCAAGTCGGACAAACTTGCCTTGGGAACGGATTTGGACCGAGCCCCAACAAACGCAATATAGCCTCTCAAAAACCCTAAGATCCCATCTCTCTCCCCAGGGCAGGAATCGGCAGCCAAAATCGGTTCATTGATGTTCTTAATCGCCGCCCGTCCTCCACCATACACCAAATTCTACAATCGAAAGGAAACAAAACAAACTTCACAACTTCCCCCAGAAACAACATCATAAAAAACCATACACACACACACACAGATAAACGCTTACTCGGGCACGAGAAGAGCGCGGCAGAGAACGGCTGAGCCTGGAAAATATCATACTTCGAATGAAATCTCGAAGGAAAACGAACGGGATTTTTATAAATACGTCAATAATCAAAGTGCGCAGAAGAAGAAGAAGAAGATCAACAGATTGTAACCATTCGCCAAATGAATGCGGGAAATGGAAATGGATTAATGAAAACTAGAATGTCGAAATTGTCGGATTATCCGACGAATTGAGGGTGGCGGGCGGTAGAGGAAAATGGCGGTCTGGTCGACAATCCAATGGGGGAATTTTGAGAGAGAGATTTTAGGAATAGTGTTTGGACTTTGGAGGAAATTATACGTTAAAGAAGCGTCAGGCGGGTGGAGACGAGCCAAGGTGTCTACGCCCCGTTCGCTTTGGTTCGCCTGCCAAACAAGACGCCAAGCCCACAGAATTATTTATTTATTTATTTATTTATTTATTTATCTCTATATCTTCTATTATTTTCACCCGGGTTAAAAAAAAAGAAAACACACCTGTCCTCATGAAAAATAAATTTATTTGATGAGATAAATACATAAATAAAAGCTAAATTATTATTTTTTAAATACCTCCTCTTTTGTTGGATGATGAAAGTCTACGTCCCCTAATTTAGGGAATAATCATGAGTTTATAATTAATGAATACTCTCTTCGTTGGTATGAGGCCTTTTGGGGAAGTACAAAGCAAACCCATGAGAGCTTATGCTCAAAGTGGACAATATCATACTATTGTAGAGGGTCGTGTTCGTTTAACATGGTATTTAAACCATGCCCTAAACTTAGTCGTACCAATAGATTGGTAAATCTTCAAATATCGAACAAAGGACTCCTAGGAATACTCTCTCTATTGGTACGAGGCCATGAGAGCCTATGCTCAAAGCGGACAATATCATACCATTGTGGAGGATCGTGATTAATTTGGTAGATAAAGAATTAATATCGGTTGGAAATGGCGGTGGTGGTGGGCTTTGGATATTACTTGGCCCATATTAAACCGTTTCCATCTTTTTCTGGGCTTTTGTCCCATCGGACCACGAAATTTGATCGCCCAGAGTTCAAAATAAAAATTCCACGTAAGCATATAGTTTTTTATTTAATTTAAACTCAAATAATGTAGATATGACGTCATTTATATAGTCAAACATATGTATTAATTAATATAAAACTTAATTAATTTTATTCCTCTAATTAATTCACAAAATGATTTAAATAATGTGGATAAGAATAATAAAAAATAAAAAATTGGGATGAAATTTTATAAGATTGGGAATTCAATAATGCAAAATATGAATGGAAAGGTGACTTTAACAGACGTGTCTTTAGATTTAGACCACAAGATTAGCTGCCGATTAGTACCTGCTTAATCATGATTACCATATTTGATTAACCCCTAAAGCACTTTTTTTATCTTATTTTATTTTATTTTATTGGTGTCAATTTTCCTGTTAATTATCAGCATCACCAACCAACTAAAAATATCCATTTATTGGTTCCATTAATTGTATTATCTTTCTCTGCCGACTACCACCCATTTTATCTGTGCCCAATTTTGGATAATCAACACATTTTAAAATATTACTTTTAATTAATTAAGATGTGATTGCTCAACCATAAATAATTATACTGTTTTTTTTTTTAATTATTTCACTATCAAGAGCTAATAAATTAATTTAATTCATTTTTAGATTCTATCATAAATTTTGATGTAATATAATGTATTTAAAGTTTATTATTTTTGTTTAATAATATTATATTTATTCTCAACCCACTTTTTTTACTTCGGTTGGACTCCATATTTAAGGTTAGGAATCTCATTTAACTCGATCCGAGTTATTTGAAAATGACTTGGGTCGAAAATAAGATTCTTTAAAAATTTTAATGTCGTAGAAAGTGATATCGACATCACTTTTATGGTGAATCGATCAAGTTAATGTGAGATTCCATAATGGTTGAGAGAAGAACGAAACATTCCTTATAATAAGATGGTGGAAATCTCTCCGACACGGAAGCTTAGAAGGAAAAAATTCAAAAAAAACAATATCTGCTAATAGTGGACTAGCGATTGCAAATGGTATTAGAGTTAGACATGAGGCGGTTTGCTAACGAGAACGTTGGATCCCCCGAGGAGGGTGGATCGTGAGATCCCACGTTGGTTGGAGAGGGAAACAAAGCATTACTTATAAGTGCGTGGAAACCTTTCACTATACAGTTTTAAAATCTTAAGGAGAAACTCAGAAGTGAAAGCTCAAAGAGAAAAATACCTGTTAGTGATAGACTTAGGCCATTACTGGTATTAGAGTCAAACACGGGACGGTGTGCCAACGAGAACGTTTGGTTCTCCAAGGAGGGTAGATTGTGAGATCCCACATTCGTTGGCGAGGGAAACGAAACATTTGTTATAAGGCAGAGTCAGACACGGGACGGTGTGTCAACGAGAACGTTTGGTCTTCCAAGGAGGGTGGATTGTGAGATCCCACATTCGTTGGTGAGGGAAACGAAACATTTCTTATAAGACGTGGAAACCTCTCCCTAGTATACGCGTTTTAAAATCTAAGGGAAAACTCATAAGGGGAATCTCAAAAAGAACAATATCGACCAGTGATAAGATAAGGGAAAGCTCAAAAAGAACAATATCCGTTAGTGGTAAGCTTGGGTTGTTACAAATGATATCAGAGTCAGACACTGAGTTCCCCAAGGGGTAGATTGTGAGATCTCACGTTGGTTGAGAAAGGGAACAAAACATTCCTTATAAGTCAGACACTGGGTGTTATGCGAGCGAGGACGTTGGGTCCTCCAAAGGGTGGATTGTGAGATCTCACATTAGTTAGAGAAGAAAACGAAGCATTCCTTATAAACATTCGTGATACCTTCCCAACCATCGATGAACCGAAGCCCTAATCAACTATAAACATATTTAAAAGGGGTTTTTATACAAAGGTGGAAGTTGGGTGAGTAATGATTTATGGACATGGGTTAAGTTCACTTTTTATGGACACAAACAACCCTTCCTTTCTTTTCTCCCTCAAAACCTTTACCGTTTTGTTGATGCTGTTCTTCACGAGACTCTATATTCCTCTAGGGTTCTTCATAAATCTTCTTCTTCTTCTTCTTCTTCATCATCTACGAACTCGATTTCTTCGCACGAAAGCCGAACCGATAGCCATGGAGGTCCGATCGATAGCAGCCATTATTTGTTGGCGCAGCACCATCAAGATTCACAAGGCTTCCCATCTTTAAATTTCTCTCTTCATTGAAGAAAGAAGAACAAAGGCTTCTCCTTTGGGAATCTTGATGATGCTGCATCGTCAATTACATGGCTTATAAATGAAATCCAGAATTTGGGTTCAGATTTTGAGGCCATTTCTGAATCTGGGTAGCTTTTAGATTTTCATTTGTAATTATCTTTGTTTTTCGACTATTTTTGGACAAACATATTGAATGGACCACTCGTTTTGTACTATGTTTTACTGTCTACTGCTTTTTTCCACCCTAATTTACTATCCTTCCGCCTTCGAATATGTGCTTCAAATACTTCCAAAAATTTAAAATTTTGATTGTTTTTTCAATGAATTTCATTGTTTTTGCTAGATTTTGTGGACATCAACAGTGGCAGAAGCCAGCTGAGTTGAAAACACAGCGTCTCGACAGTATTAATAACATAGAGAAGAAGAACACCACGTTGAGACATTGATTATGTTGTAAGATCCCTTGCACGCATGTCTTATGTTGGACGAGGAAACTTTGGACTCGTCTCGAAAGTATCGGGTATTGTCGAGATATTGCAATGATTTCTTTAATATGCTCGTTTTCATCTTCGGATTTGGAAGTTATTAGTTTTTGTCTCAACGGTTTAGGGTTAAGATTGTGGTATCAGTTTAGGGCTTTCTGTAATGTAACACAGCTCATATGGTCTTCTTTGGTTTTTTTCTTTCGAGTTTTCCTTCAAGGTTTTTAAAACGTGTCTGTTTCTACACCCTTGTAAATAATATTTTTGGATTTTTCCTTTCGTATCTGCTAGGAGAGGTTTCGAGGAAGAGGTTTTTATTTTTGGGCTTTCCCTTTCGTGTTTGCTACGGAGAGGTTTCCACACTTTGGGCTTTCTCTCTCGACCTTCCCTTTAAAGCTTTTAAAATGTGTCTATTAGAGAGATTTTCACACCCTTATAAAGGATCTCACAATCCATTTAATGTGAGACCCGCTGACACCCGTTCCTTTCTCCAATTAATGTGAGACCCCTCAATCCACCCCCTTTCAGGGCCTAGTGTCTTTGCTAGCACACCACCTCGTGTCCACCCCCTATGGGGCTCAGCCTCCTCGTTGGCACATCTCCCGATATCTATCTTTGATACTATTTGTGACAGCTCAAACATACTGTTAGCATATATTGTCCTTTTTGAGTTTTTTCTAACAGACTTCCCCCTCAAGGTTTTTAAAACGCGTCTACTAGGGAGAGGTTACCACACTCTTATAAAGAATATTCCGTTCTCCTCCACGACGTGGAATCTCACGTGTAATCTCGAGATGTAATTCGAGTTTAGGGCAAATCAATATAGATTTGTAGCTTTTATGCTTCTAACTTATTTGATTTTGCTTTATTAGAGGGAAAATTATTCTACCACTTAAATTTGCCTCCCTATTGATTTTTGTGGTTGAAATTGAAAGAGGTGCACCAATACGAACAAAAGAGGCAACAATAAAGGCTTTTGTGAGCGAGACAAGTCAATCAGGTGCGCATAGGTTATTTGTAGCTCTATGTGATATTCAAACAATGCATTATTAGGACATTATACATATGTACTTATATTTCTACTTATATGCTCTAATTAATTAGCCCATCACAAACTAAGCCTAACCCTAATTAGGTAAAATAACGATGATTTTCTCTCGTGTTTTGGGTCATATCGAGGACTTCTTATTATGGTTCTACGTTAATGTCCAACTCTTAATGGAGAATTTGATGTACCGACTCTTGTCGTGCGTGTAAAAGTTTATGTTTTGATATATCTTTCAGGTCATAATAAGCCGTGTTAATAACTTAATATTTATTATGTTAGACCATTTGTAATTGATATGTTCAGGGATAATATGGTTCGGTAATTTATGTTCGTGTCATAGAAATGATAGACATGATTAGTTCCTATTGTGGGTTGACGTTGTCTAATAAGAATATGTTCGTGGGTTTTTAGAGGTAAAAAATGAGCGATACGTCAATTGCAAAATCGACTTTACTTCATAAAATTAAATATATACATGAACAGGGGATCTCGAACGGAGAATAACACACAACATTCTAAGTTGTTTCCTATCGAATATTGTCGAATCAACCTAGATTTATTTTATTTCTTAATTAGTAAATCATCATCCTTAAATTATAAAAGAAAACATATATTAAATAAAAGATTTTCCAAGGTTTGGATGAACATCATTAAATCATTAACCTTATCTATGAAACAATGGTCTAAATGGATGGAGAAGTTGATGGTGTCATTAAATAACCCTAAATTTGAGGACTTGGTCTTCTGACCCATATGCTTGTGCCCTCCACATGATAGCATGTGGGACAGGGACACCCCTAAAGGCTCTGAAAGCCTCACATGAGTTCAAGCTTGCAAAATTTATCGGGAAAGGTAAATTCATACCGCGCCGAATGTTTATAAGCGATTATACGACACTTACTCACTCTTACCACTGAGTGAGTCAGCCAACTCAAAATAGTGTTGGCATTCGGCCAAACGACGTATACCCATGCTTAGAAAGTTTTAGAAAACGAGATAGAGAGATTTTAAAAAGAGAGTTTAAAATGTTATAGACTATAAGCGAAAAAGACAACACAACAACTTAGATAGCATATAACTTCGTGTAAGAAGAGTTAACGACTAGTCGCATCTCCCTATAGTATATTCTAAGGCATTTCAGATCTAACAAACGTAGATTTTGCCAAAACGTCAAAACTATATATCATGAAAGTCATAAACAACACGTCTTAAACAAGCATGACCGTAACACTCGTGTCCTCCACATGATAACAAGTGGGACACCCAAAACGCTCCTATTCTAGGGTACCCCAAAATTAAAAAGAAAGAAAAAAAAGCCCTAGGGGAAAGGTGAATTCGTACACCAGCTTAAAAACATGCCATGTGCTTCTTGTTTTTTGACCAATCAAATCCTCGTACGGCTCCCCCACCTTCTTATAATTGCAGCTTAATTAATCATTAATATTCTTCATTATCAACAAATTCCCTCTCCATTTTCACTTAATTTCAATAAAACATTAATCCAGCAGTAATTTCATGATTTTAAATCATTTCAAATCGAAACGACGTCGTCCTCCTCCTCCTCCTCCTCCAATGACAGCTAGAAACAAAAATCATTAAATAATATGATGGAGAAATTAATTATTTCTGGTGCCTATACTTTTTAAAATATGCTGTGCGTGACACATTATTATTACTATTCAATGCTCCAACATTTCTACCTCACCATATAGCTTTTGACCAGTCAAACTTTTAATTTATTTCACTATTTTCTTTCCTATTGCATAAAATCTGTATAATTAAAGTTTTTTTTTTATAATATATATTTTGAAAATTAAAAAATATATATATATATATATACGTTCTTATTTAATTTTATGTTAATTATTTGTATTAGTATCTAATGATGATTATATCCAAGGATTAATTAGGTGGGGGAATATTTGATAACATAATTAAATGCGGATTATGAAGCAGCATATAACAGAGATCAAATTGGGTCACATGCTTATATAGTTAATAATCATACATTAATGCCTTAATTATTATATTCTAACTATACTTTGGATTTAATTTCTAACTCTCTTATATTACCGTTAATTAAATTCCTGTAGCTGCATGTGCTTGAGATTCTCTATTGTTGTTATTGTTATTATTATTATTATTATAATACTCTGATAAGCTCCAATTTTATGATTTTGACACGATCATTATACTTTTTCGATCGATTTTGTACTTTCGTCGAATCTTAGGTAAGTGTAACAGTTTAAGCCCACCGCGAGTAGATATTGTCCTTTTTGGGTTTTACCTTTGGAATTTTTCCTCAAGGTTTTTAAAACGGGTCTGTTAGGGAGAGGTTTTCACACCCGTATACAGACTGTTTCGTTCCCCTCTCCAACCTATATGAGATCTCACAATTCACCCCCCTTTGAGTCCCAGCGTCCTTGATGACACTCGTTCCTCTCTCCAATCGATGTGGGATCTCATAGTGAGATTCTCAACAACACGACCCATATGCTTCTACATCAATCTGGAACTTTGACGGAATGTGATTGAACCCTTTGTTAGGTCAAAATGGCATTTCGAGAGTTCCCGATTAGCATTATACCAAACCAATATGTCCCAATATGTAGTGTAATACCCTAGTAAGCTCCAATTTTATGATTTTGACACGATCATTACACTTTTTTCATCCAATTTTGTAGCTCCATCAAACCTTAAGCGAGATTCTCAACAACACGGCCCATGCACTTCTCGATCGAATATTACTATTTTACAATTTTCACAATTTATATATAAATAAAATAAAATAAAAGGGTAAATTAGGTAAAAAAAAAAAATTAGGGAAAATGAAGTAGGTGGACACAGATTCCGAGAAGAAGAGAAGAGAAGGGCAGCGGTGCGGAATGAGCAGTTACCTCAGAGTGAGTGAATTTTGTGTTTATGTGTGTTAAATACAGAATCGTACACCCACGTCGATCACTCCAAGCTTTTAAATATTAATTTTCTTTTAATTATAATATTACCCATTCCCCCACATATTATTCCAATTTTAAAATAAATAATTATTAATTACAAAATATAAAAAATAAAATAAACACTTTTATAATTTTTATTTTTATTTTTTCATAACAATTATATTTATCTTTTACAAAATCCCCTTCCAAATTATTGTATTCATTTATTTTAAAACTTTAC
Source organism: Cucurbita moschata (assembly GCF_002738365.1). Classification (NCBI taxonomy): domain Eukaryota; kingdom Viridiplantae; phylum Streptophyta; class Magnoliopsida; order Cucurbitales; family Cucurbitaceae; genus Cucurbita; species Cucurbita moschata. Next base: position 503,494 of record NW_019268529.1, read on the forward strand.
TATTTTATTAGGGGTAATTTCGTCATTTTGTTTAAAGTAATTCATGTAATTTAATCCTTAGTGTTGAAACGAAACCAATTTTAGGTGTTTTGTATTAGTGAATTACGAGTTTAACCTTCCTTTGAAAGATTAAAAGATAAAAATATATATATGAGAATGAGGTCCAATTGTTTGAACCCTACCAACCTCACACTCTTCACTACACCCATAGAAGCAGTGGATCTCCATTTTTGAGACAAATAAATCTACAAATTATTTATTTATTTATTTATTTATTTTTGGAGGTATAATTTTGAGAAACCAAAACCACCCCACCATTTGATTTTCCGCCATTAATGGAAGAAAAATGGAAGCTTTCCAGAAAGGAATCTTCTTCTTCTTCTTCTAAGTCCTTCTTCTCCAGAACCTCTTCCTCCAAGCTGCCATTGCTAAGAAGCTTATCCCATAAGCACACTCCCTCCGCCGCCGCCGCCGCCGCCGCCTCCTCCTCCGCCAAGTCCCCCTTCGATCTCCGCCGCAGCTCCTCCCAGAAAAACCCCTCCATTGGCCACAAATGCAGCAGCTTGGCTAAAGAACAAAAGGCCAGATTTTACATCATGCGACGATGTGTCGCAATGCTTGTCTGTTGGCATAAACATGGCGATCCATGAACAAAGTAAGCATTTTTAGTCTCCAAAGATCTTGGATTTTGTTCCTTTTTTTTTTTTTTTGTTCGATTCAAAAATGTAATTAGATTTGTGGGTTAATGTCGATCTAGCTCCAAATTTTGCTTAATACCCTGTAATAATAGAGAGAATAGTTATTTAAAAATTTAATTAGCCATGGTGTTCTATTGTTCATCTATTTACTTGGTTTCCCATCTGGTTTTTTTTTTATAGGAAGGTGCCAAAAATGTACATTTTAGTGGGGATGTGAAACCCAATATGTCTATAGATTCTCTTTCAATTGGTGGATTCACTTTTTCTCTTCTCCCCTTTTTTCCTACAAAATTACACACCCCAATAACCCTACTCGACTGATTATTCTTCGTGCACGTTGTTCTAATGTGGCTGACGGGTTTGAATCATTGAATGTAGAAAAGAAAACCCGAAAACCCGTTTTATTAGAGGTCGAGAAATGTTGGAGTATTGAGGTTGTAGCATGTCGCTTTGATGTGGCTAATATTTTTGAATAGTTGAATGCGTATTTATTAGAGGGCAAGATGATGAATGTTAGAGTATCGAGGTTGTAACATGTTGTAATGTGGCTAATGGTTTTGAATAGTTGAGTGTAGAAAAAAAACCTGAAGACATGTATTTGTTAGAGGCCAGGGTGATAAATTTTGGAGTGTCGAGGTTGTAGTATGTCACTCTAGTGTCGCTGATGATAGTTGAACGTAGAGAAAAAAAACCTGAAAATACGTATTTATTAGAGGCAGATAAATGTTAGGGTATCGAAGTTGTAGCATGTCATTTTAATGTGGCTACCGAATTTGAATAGTTGAATGGAGAAAAGAAAATCCGAAAATGTGTATTTTTGGAGGTCGATAAATGTTTTTCTTTTGGGACGATCCATATTCTATAACGCAATGTATAAACCATCTTTCTCTACATGCGTTGGTGCCCTTGCCAATGGTATTGCCACCATGTTTTCTCGGGCAAGCTTTCTCTCGTGTAAACAAGCGTAAGAGCGAGCTAGTGAAGCCTTCAATTTAGGAGCTTCATCCCTTATCCCTCACCTTACCCTTTTCGTCTTTTTTGTATTCGAGACATAGCGCTTGTATGTGAGAGACAAATGTCAGATTCAGCAAACGGAAGCGAGAAAAAGATAGTGAAATCAAGGAGACGAATCACTCACGAGTAAGGGAATCTAAATACGACTCTAGAATGATATCAGCCTTTAAGTGCAAAGTATCCCAGTTGAAGCCAAAAATTCGGGATAGTCAGCCTCTATACATGTTACCACTTACGGTGAGGAATGAATTCCAACGGAAAAAACAAAGGAAGGAAGGTCATTTCTTATTTTTTTCTCTCGAAAGAGGATAAGGGGATGCAACCTATCCACAGAGTAAAGAGAGGGTTTGTTACAATGATTCGAGAGTCCCTTTTCTCCAGAGGTTAGGACATCGTCTTTTCATGTCGAACACACGGGTTCAATTCCCATAAGATTTGTTAGATATTTAGTTCGTAATTTACGAGATTTCTTAACGAGTTCATAGACTTTCAAAATCATGTCTATATTTTAGTTTGTACAGCACGAAAAATGACCGCAAAGAACAGTAATTTTGCAAGATCTTTCCCGGGATCGAAGTTACCAACGACGTTTTGGTTGTCAACTTTGTGGCTCCGACCGACGTCGTTCATTCGATGGTGCGTCTGTTTAGTAAAACCATCAAGGAGAGAAAAGGAGATGAGATGTTGGTGGAGCACAGCTACAAAAATGGCCCTCCATGTCCATAGATTGTATAGAAATCAGAAGCATTTGGGCCATTTTTCAGACTGAAGTTCTTGGCTAATCACAGGCGACTTTTTTACATTTTAATGATTTATAAATTAACCCTAAGTTGTTAAATCTCTAATCCACCCGAAATCTCCCTCATTTGTGGGCTTGACACGTAAGAATCGTTAATAACGTGTCTGTTTGAGAGGTTTTTACATCCTTATAAGCGTTCAGTGTCTTTCTTGGCACACAGCTCGGTGTATGGCTCTTTCCACCCTTATAAGGGCTCAGCATCCTCACTAACACACCTCTCGGTGTCTGACTCTTTCCACCACATCCCTATAAGGGCTCAGCGAAGACGTTGACATACTGTCCAATGTCTGGCTCTAATAGCATTTGTAATGATCCAAATCCACGGTTAATATATATTGTTCTCCTTGTGCTTTTCCTTCTAGGTTTCTTCTCCAAGTTTTAAAACGCGTCTACTAGAGAAAAGTTTTTACATTTTTGTAAGGAATATTTCGTTCTCCTCTTCCTGAGAAAACTTGTACACGGATATTGTGTTTGTTACACACTACAATACTTAAGTTAGAGAGTAAAGAAGCGTAACATGTTGAGGATTGTTGGAAGGAGTCCCACATTGGTTAATTAAGGGGAAGATCGTCGGTTTTTAAAGGAAGGAACACTATCTCCATTAGTATGAGGCATTTTGGGGAAAGACCGAGAGTTTATGTTCAAGATGGACAATATCATACCATTGTAGAGGTTTGTGGTTTCTAACATGGTACAAAGCCGTGCTCCAAGCTTAGCCTCGTCAATAGAATCTTCAAATTGAGCGTATTAATGCTTTTCCACCGTGGGACGTTTCAATTCACGTTCGGTTGGTGAATTAAAATCAATCCCGGCCAACCAAACACTGCCTTGAAGGATCTCAAGTTTAGCCCAATAAACAGAAAAGGACATTCAACCAAACTCTAGGCTTGAAAGCCAAGAACAACAAGGTTCAATTGCCATTGATTCAAAATTGAATGCTACCAAACCAAAAGGCTTATTTACTCTGTGGCTCTCAAGTTTTACACCTGAAAAAACAGATCTATCTAATACCCTTTCATAGCGATAGGAAGTGCTTAATGATTACGAGACATTTTGGAGACATGAGAGCTTATGTATGAAGTGGACAATATCATACCATTGTGAAGAGTTTAGTTTCTATAACATTATATATCAAAGTCATGCTCTTAACTTAATCATGTTAATAGAATCTTCAAAAGTCGAACAAAGAAGTAGTTAGTCTTGAAGAGATGGTCAAAAGTGACTCAAACTGAATACCAGCCGAATACAACAGATTCGAAAGTGGCTAAATCAGTCAGAACGTAGATTAAAAGCTATCTTGTGAACAGAGGAAAAGAAAAGAACAACAAAATCCGAGGGAAGTGAAGCAAGGATTGTAGCCACTCTCGCTCAGGTACTTCGGGTACAGGGAAACACCAACCCAATGGAGAAGAAAAAAAGGGATTCCCAAGTGTCAAACTTATGTTCGAAGCAAGGATTGTGACCACTTCTCAAGTTCAAAGTTCAAACTACTATAAGGTCATTTTTCTCGTTCAAGTTCACGTTCACGTTCACACGTGAGGGAGAACGAACGAGATTATTCGGCATGTGTGTATTAACCTAAAAAGAAAGAAGAAAAATTGTGAAAGAGAAAGTAAATGTAGGTTTCATACCAGACTGGAGCTTATCAGAATATTCCAAATTGCAGCAGAGCAACAGCATGTAAAGATCTGCCATATTCAAAGCAAGAAGAACAAAAAAACAGCCAAAATCCCATGGGGTATGGAGATAATGGGTGGGGAAGATCTCCAAAACAATCCTTGCCTTTTGGTTCAGTAAACAAAACACAGTTGCCCACCTCTCTCATAATTCCACATGCTAAATTTCTCCCATCTCTTCAATTATTGCTTGCCAGCCAGCTCCATAACACCTCCATCCCCCTTCCCCCTATATTATCAAATCATATTTGGTTCAAGCTTCAAGAACCATTCCCCATTTCAGCACCAACATTCCACAAAATCTGCCATAACAATTAGTTCAATCTTCTTCTCTCAACTCACAAGCAGCTCAGAATCAGGGAAAGTTTCAGTCTGTGTAACCCATTCGGATAAATGTTAAAAAGGGATCCTAAGTGTAACCGTTAGTTTCACAGTTTTAAAACGTGTCTACAAGGGAGAGGTATCCACACCCTTATAAAGAATGTTTCGTTTCCCTCTACAACCAATGTGGGATCTCACAATTCACCCCCTTCTTAGCGTCCTTGCTGGCACACAACCCGATGTCTAGCTCCAATACCATTTGTATCAGCCCAAACACACCCGCTAACAAATATTTGTCCACTTTGGCCCGTTTCGTATCGCTGCCAGCCTCGCGGTTTTAAAACGTGTCTTCTAGGGAGAAGTTTTCACTCTTATAAAGAATGTTTCGTTCTCCTCTTCAAACAATGTTTCATCTCATAAATTCGTAGGGTATACATAAAAACATCTCCATAACCTGTAGTTTGTTTAGCAGAGTAAGAACCCACAAAATAAGTCCGAACAATATCATATCATATCATTGTGAGCAAAAGTTCTCACAACTAGCACGAACCTTTTCGGATGAATCCAAGAACGATACAAATGAAGAATTTCGTAGCTTTTGAATAGAATCTGAAACCTATAGTGGCTTCAAATTGACATTGAATTGGAGTAGCAATAAGTAGTACCATTAGACCACTCTGAAACTATAAAGAAGTATATTGTTTCTGGGAGGAATCCTGAACCAAGAATATGGAATTGTCTCTAGAGTGACTTCAAATTGAAATAGCAGTGAAGCTGCAGGATGATCTAGTACCTCTATATCACTGAGAAACTAAGAAGAAGCTTGTTGGTTCTGGGTAGAATTCAAAGAACAAAGTTATGCAAGTTCTAAAAGGAGTTTGAAATTGATATTGGAGTGAAGGTGGAGCTAATGGGAGCAAGATGATCAAGTTTCAGAAACAGAACAGAAGGCATTCGTTGGTTTGCCAAATCAAGAACTGTATATACATAATCTAGTTTGATTTCTAAAGATATTGTTCAATAAATGTAATGAACAGATCAAAAAGAATAATGCATAGCAGAGTAATTGTATTTATGGAAGTGGGAAGAATCACCATCGGCCATTTTCAGTATGATTCTCCAGCCAAGTTCTGTTTGGCCTTCGCAAGTATCTGCTGAAGACTGAAGAGCTCGAACGGCTATGGCTTCTACTAACAGATTCAGTTTCATTCGAAGCCAAAGAAGAAGATGAATTCGAAGACCTTAATCTTCCGAAAAAAGAAAAGATGTTACGGAATGTTCGTCCGATTCCTCGGTTTTCCCTTCCCCTGCTTCTTCTCGAAGCCCACGAGACCCTTCTCGGAGCTCCGTTGGCATTGAATCCACCGTCCATTTCGGTGTAGACCGCTGGTGGATCTCTCTCGCCGGTCAGTCTACCGCCGGTGAATCGGCCAACGGCGAATCCCCCGCCAGGGAGTCTCCAGATTGTTAACCCTACGGTCTCTTCGTCGACCACGCGATCTGAAACCCCGCCGGCTGGAGATACGCGTTCCGATGGCAGTTCGTGTCGGCAGACTGGACAGGAATTTCTCATCGAAAGCCAAGGGATTATGCAATCGGAGTGATATATGTGCTTACAGGGCATTTCTCGGGCTTCGGTTCCTATTTCAAACGCCTCTTTACAAACCGCACAGTGCGAATCTGAATCCACGTGACTTTCCAAAATCTCAATCGTCGGCATTGATTCCACCGCTGCTTTCGACGCCGGCGGATTTTCAGATCTGCCAAACCCGTTGATCTCCAGTTGAGCCAACTGCTCCAACAACCGATCAAATCCAGTCCCCATCAGAAACTCCGACATCGTCGCCGGAACCGGCCGAAGACCAGACCCAGCACCATCGTCATAGTAAATATCGAAGCTATTATTCTCCCCACCACCGCCGCCCTCATCGCCACCGTCGGCAGAACCACGAAGAACAACAACAGGGTTAAAAGTCGACCGATCCCCAAGTCTACGGCGACTTCGCCGGGTGCTCAAGCGAGGAGACTGAAACGGATCTTGATCCAAAGTGTGAATCGCAGACGGCGAGAATCGACGGTGGAGATTCGCCGCCGGGAGAGAAGACGCGGTTTCGATTGCTTCAACAAATCCACCGTCACAGTAAGGACAAGATATGGTGTCTTGAACCCAAGCACGAACGAATCGATTGCACCGGTAACACCAATACGACGCCGTACCGGAAGCCATCGCCTCAGATCTGACTGAAACAAGAAAAAAAGTGTACAAACTCGCGTTCGTCGAAATGAGGAAGGAGAAGTCGGGAGCTTTAAGACGCATCAACTTTGAGTACAAACAAGGCACGCGGCTCCACACGAGCGTGACAACGCGCTCTCACGCAAATGAACTGGAAACGCTACGTGGCGTTATATTATTGGCCAACATTTAGTGATGAGTGGGACCCATCTTCCCTCCAATACGGATAAAGTTTAAAAGGAAAAACAACAAAAAAAGTTCTCTTTTGGTAAATTAGGGGAGCGCGAGTGGGTCCGAGGCGCGTGAAACCGAAGTGGGACCCACCGAATTCGAGACGTTGACTAAAAGGACGGCCGTTTTGGGCCGGGTCGGTTCGGGCCCATCACCACAAGACGCCGAGTTTGAATTTTGAAACAGTCGCTTGTGCCACGTGGGAACTAAGAAGATTCTACAACGAGGCGACTTTGAATTGAACGAGTTTTCTTTGTTTTTTTAAATTTAAAAAAAAAAAAAAACGACACGTCGTTTGAGAGCGACCGCAGAAGCCAAGGATAACGACATGGAGGAAATTGGAGAATAATTTAATTTAGTTGGTGATGAATTTCTCGCCCAACGTGTTGGTCTAATTAAATTAAATGGTACTGCTAATCTTAGTTTAAATTAATTAATCTACAAAATAATACCATAGGATGACATAATCTATGATTTACATTAGGATTACGTGGCATTTTGTATTTATTAAATGGGTTTAATTTTAGAATAAGATTAGTTGGGGAAAATTATTTGTTTTTTTTTGGTAGCCCACTAATTTTTGTCTCTCTTTCAACGGTCATGACGGAGAGGCGGCCGTCCTGGATATCCACCGCATACGGCGGTGAACTCAGTGAGGATCCACAACATACCCAAAATGGGCCTTATCCAACGTTTCGCTTCTCGCTTCTCGCTTTGAGAATGGGTGGGCCTATGAAAGCGTAATTCAAGCCCATTTAATCTGAATTAATTAAGAGGCTGTTATTGGGCCAGAGTCTTATTGGGCTTCATGTTGGATTGTTAATGGATTACGGGTCATTTGGTGGGCTTTGTTTTATGGGTCGGGTTATTCTGTACCGTACAATTGTATTTGAAATTTAGGAGATGTTCTTTAATATATATTTCACTGTTTTTTTAGATTGAAATGAAAACCCGATTTTATTGAAATTGGATCCGAATTTAAATAGCCAAATAAATAAATAGCGACTAATATATTAGACTAAATTAAAATTCGAGGTTTATAAATAATTAGACACAAATTTATATACGTGTGAAATAATAGGATTGTAATTAAAAAATATATATATTGAATTAAGATATGATAAATAACGTTTAAAGTAATTACGGTAAATTTAACAAAATCTACCAAACCATTAATATCTCTAATTTCTATAAAAATTACGGTAGATTTAAAGTAAGACATTCTTTTAATAGACTAAATTAATAAAAATATCTCTAATTTTTATATTTTTTATAACAAAAATATTAAAATTATTAATAAATTTAAAAAAATCATTAATATTTCTCAATTATATATATTAAAAATGTTCTTACAATTTAAAAAAGACGTTTAAAAGTGTTTTAATGCTCTACAAAAATGTTTAGGAGTATTGGTAAAACTTTTGAACGCGGAATTTTAAAAGCACTTTTTAAAGTTAAAACAATATAAAATATTTTTTTGAACGATCTATTAATAGTTTTCATCCAAAACTAATGGTAACAGTAAGTTTGAAATTTTTTAAAATTTAAGAATATATATATTAATTTTTTTAAAAGTTTATGAGTATACTTCCATTTTTGTTAATTTAGTTTTAAAATTAAAATTTTTGTACCAATATTTTATCACCGTTTACATGAGGTGAGTTTTATTTGCTGATCACCCAACCTTTGGTAATTATTCTACTAGATTTAGTCATTTGACTACTGTCATTTTCACGTAGGTTTCAAATGACGTGCTGTAATATTTTTACAGCGAATCAAAATTTATATTACCACAGTTATTTTTTAAATTATATGTTTTTAGTTTATTAATTGCAAAATTAATAGAGTTTTTCTTTTTATATATTACACATTTTTTCTTTAATGGAATATTTTTTGTATAATAAAGAAATTATTGAAACATTTAGGCAGAGTACAACTTTTTATTAATTTAACATAAATTAATTAACAAAATATGTTTACCCATCGTTCTAAAATTTTAAATTTTTAAACGTAGATGTTAACTATAGTCAAATTATTTTCGTTTGAACCACGCAGTAAAAAAAAAAATAATAATAAATAAATAAATGGCTAATTCATTACCATATTTGCTTATCTATTTACTTCCCAAATTTACTTATTCCTCAAAATCCCATTCTTTAGCCTATTTTTACATGTTACCGTGTTTACTTTTACCATACTTTGCATATTCCAATTTTAGCCTTATCTTATTAATTAGTTCAATAAGAGAAAAACCTTCTATATATTCCAAAATATATGCAACAAATGGTAACAAAAAATCCAATGCTTCTAGAAGATTATAAGCTTCTTGCTTTTAAATTAAAAAAAAAAACAAAAAAACAAAAAAACAAAATGTCTAATCTTTATTATTTTTTGCAAATTAATTGTCACATTTTGTTATTTTTGTAAAGGTCGAATTTATGGAATTGAAATGGAAACTTTATGGAAAAAATACATTACTGTTTATTTAAATTCAATATTAATCTTTTCATGTAAATATTATTTCTAATTATAGCTAATTCTTTTAGAATTATAAATTTTTTATAAAAAAGTAAATTATCTCTAATTTAAAAAAAGATTGAAATGAAAATAATAACTAGATAATTAGAATTTAAACCCATAAAATTCAGCCATGCCACGTCAGAAAATCAAACTAGAATTAAATTAATTAAAAAATTATGTTTTTAAGTGTATGGTAAGAAGTATATAATGGAATGGAACTGACGTGGCATTGGGAGATTCTGAGTCTGAAACACAAGCTTTTATTTTAATTTTTTTTAAATTTCTCTTAATTTTGTAATTTTAATGTTTTTATTTTTTATAAATTAGGTAGGGCTTGGTCAATCTTCTAAATTTAAATTTATTTTTATTTTCAGATATTTGGACTAAAATACAGACAAAATAATATATATATATATATATATATATAAAGATTTTTACCTTCACTGTATTTAATCTCAACTTGAAATGTAATAAAACCCTAAAAGGGTTCTCGTTTGGAGCAATAGCCGCCGGACTGATCTCAGCTGTCCCGCCTTCTTCTCTATATCTCAAATCCTTTTCTTGATCTCATTTCACCACCGGGAACCTATTTTTGTTGTTTCTTTCTTTCACTTTGATTTTGTCTACCTGTTCTTCCCATCGCTCTTCTTGCCATTTGTAATTCGATATATTTGCTACTGTTGATGTTATTACATGGAAATTATGTCGGGGAATTCTCTGTCTTGGTAGAATTTAGGGTGTAGTGGGAACTAAATGATTTTTAGGACACTTTTTTGGGGATTGGAATTGGTGGTTAGGTTGTAAAGGTTCGGGATAGGGAATTGGTGGAACGGATGGAAATTTTGGTTTTGATCAGTTTAGAATGACTCCTTTTGAGCTGTAAATAGTGGTTTCTTGTTGTAGGATTTTTTTTTTTAGGCGTAGCTTTCTGTTGTTGCTGTGAGGCAGTGATCAGATAGGGTTAGAAGGGTAAGACCGATGTTTGGTGGCAACGATGGATCGTTTGGTGATGAATTAGAGACGGAGATAGGGTTATTGCTTCGTGAACAGCGTCGGCAAGAGACCGATGATCGAGAGCGGGAGCTGAATTTGTATAGAAGTGGATCAGCTCCACCGACTGTTGAAGGTTCTTTGAGTGCGGTGGGTGGTCTGTTTGGTGGGGTTGCTGGTTCTGCTAATGCCTTTGCGGAGTTATCGGATTCGAATAATGGTAATGGTTTTGTGTCAGAGGAGCTGCTTAGGTCTGATCCAGCTTACTCATCATACTATTACTCAAATGTGAACCTTAATCCTCGGCTTCCGCCTCCATTGATTTCGAAGGAGGATTGGAAGTCTGCGCAGAGATTGAAAGGGGCTAATTTGGGGTTGGGAGGCATCGGAGAGACGAGGCGATCAAATGTTGGGACGGATAGTGCCGCCAGATCCTTGTTTTCTATGCCCCCTGGGTTTAATGCCAGGAAACAAGCATCTGAGGTCGAGTTGGATAAAGGGCGTGGCGCTACTGAGTGGGGTGGTGACGGGTTGATTGGTTTGCCTGGTTTAGGACTTGGAACCAAACAGAAGAGTCTAGCTGAAATCTTTCAGGTAAATTTCTTCCTTTTACCAGTTCTGTTATTTTCATTGCTGCTTCAGTATTTTTGTCTTTTGAGCATTGAAATCCATTACATGGATTAACAAACATTTCAGTAAACTAGAAGCCTGGAGGTTATGTTCTAAAATCAGTAACTTGATAATATTCGGGTTATTAGTCTGTTCTGTTGACTTGATTTTGAATGTTTGATTTTTATTGGTTTGATGAGTTTATTCTTATTGACTGTTTCTACTAATTTTGGCCGACTGAATTTGTTTTGAAGTGGTGCTATATAAAATTTAATTGATGTTGGCTTTCTAATATATAACAAGTTTTTTTTCCCCAAATTTGTATAACTCCCTTGCTTATTGTTCTTTCTGCTGCACTTAACTCACGTTTCTTGAGTTTGGGCATTATTAGTATTTTTGTTGCATGGTACTGTTGTGTGTGGTTGTTGTTTACAAAATAATTGAACTTTAAGAAGTCTCGATTATGGATGTGTCTTTTTTCCAATGAGTTTATCTCTAAATGTTTGTGCAGGATGACATGGGTCGCACAACTCCTGTTACTGGGCTGCCATCCCGTCCGACCAGCCGCAATGCCTTTGAGGAAAATGTTGAGACAATGGGTGCCACTGATGAGTTGGCCAATTTGCGACATGACTTGATGGTTTCTGAAGTTATGCGATCTGGTGCAAATGGTCAGAGCTCTGGAGCACCTTCTTCATACACTTATGCCGCAGCCGTGGGTGGTTCATTGTCAAGAAGCAATACACCCGATCCCCAGCTTGTTGCAAGGGCGCCTAGTCCTTGTCTTACCCCCATTGGAGGCGGGAGAGTTGGAACTACTGAAAAGAGGAACATTGCAAGCCCAAAATCATTTAATGGCGTCTCATCTGGAATCAACGAGTCTTCAGAACTTGTATCAACTTTATCTGGTATGAACTTGGCATCAGATGATGCCATAAATGAAGAGGGTCATTTGCTATCTCAAATAAAACAAGATAGTAATAACCAACAGGGCTATGCATATGGCATGCAAGGAGGTCAGAATCATATTAAACAACAGTCATATGCGAAGAAGAACGAGTCTGGGGGTGCACCCAGGTCTTCATTCTCAGACTTGAATGACAACAATGGAGGGGGACCCAACTTCTCCAGAGATAGGCATGCTGAACTGCAACACTCTTCTGTTCCTCCTGCTAGCTTGTTTTTGAAAGGTGGTCAGCATGCTTCATCTCATAACAATGGAGCTCAGTATCAGCATGTAGATGGCACAAATTTGACATATCAGAACTTTGGCCTGAGTGGGTACTCGATTAGTCCACCTTTGGCATCTATGATGCCCGGGCAACTCGGCACTGCTAATTTACCAACATTGTTTGAAAATGTTGCCTCAGCTTCAGCTTTGGGAGCCTCTGGTTTGGAGTCACGGGTTCTTGGGGGAGGGTTAGCTTCTGCAAACTTGGCTTCTTCTGCTGCAGATTCACATATTCTTGGTAAATTGGGAGGTCAAATGAGTGGCAATGCTCTTCAGGCATCCTTTGTCGATCCCATTTATCTTCAATACTTGAGGACGCCTGAATATGCTTCAGCACAACTCAGTGCTTTAAATGATCCTTCTCTTGATAGAAATTATCTGGGAAATTCATATATGAACCAGCTAGAACTGCAGAAAGCCTACGGGGCTCTGCTATCACCTCAAAAATCACAATATAGTATCCCATTCAGTGGTAAATCTGGTGTTTCAAATCATCATGGTTATTTTGGAAATCCAGCTTTTGGAGTTCACATGTCTTATCCTGGAAGTCCTATGGCAAATCCTGTCCTTTCTAACTCCCCTGTAGGACCTGGTAGTCCTGTCAGGCACAATGACATTCATTTGCGCTATCCTTCTGGTACAAGGAACTTAGGTGGTGTTATGAGTCCTTGGCATCTGGACGTTGGAAATATCAACGAAAGCTTCTCATCCTCTCTCTTAGAGGAGTTCAAGAGCAATAAGACAAAATGTTTTGAACTTTCTGAAATTGCCGGTCATGTGTTCGAATTTAGGTATGTTATATTACTTGTAGAGCTATTATTATATGTGGTTTAGAGCTATTATTATATGTGGTTTAGAGCTATTATTATATGTGGTTTATCATCACAATCCTATCTTAAAGTAGTTTCTTCTTTCTTCCTTAAATTTTTTTATATATTGTTATTTTCTTATGAGCAGTGGGGATCAATATGGAAGTCGATTCATTCAACAAAAACTTGAAACAGCTACTGTTGATGAGAAAAATATGATTTATCAGGAAATTATGCCTCAAGCTCTTGCTCTGATGACTGATGTCTTTGGCAATTATGTGATTCAAAAGGTAATTAGTCCTCTCTGAACGATATTTGTTATTGTTTTCTGGTTCTAGTGCCTTTCTTTGCTTCTATATGCTTATCACGGGAGTACGTATGCAGTTCTTTGAGCATGGACTTGCAGTACAGAGAAGAGAATTGGCCAATAAGCTTTTTGGTCACATACTTACGCTGAGCCTTCAGATGTATGGTTGTCGGGTGATCCAGAAGGTACTGCTTATCTTAAGCTGGACTCACATATTATGTTCTGAACCCAATATCCTCTTTAAACAATGTCATTCTACTTCAGTGCAACATCAATTGGATGCCTTACTAAAGACTTGAAGAGTTGATTTATCAATATTCTAATATGGTTGGTTAAATCAGCTAATGAAAGTTACCATTTTTATAACGATCTATGTATTTTAACACTTGCAGTGAGAAACAAAATTTGAGTCTGGTGTGGATGCTTTTGGTAGTAGTCTCCCTTGTCTTAGGTTGAGTTTGGACCTAACCCTCTTCCTTCTCTTGTACATTCTTTGTGGTGCAAAGCACGTATTTCCACGAGAGTCTGAGACACGTCAGCTTGGTGAAAAATTCACTGAAGAGTAGCTAAATTATTCTCCTCAAAATGAAAATACATGAATAGAGCCCTGTTGAAGTTCAACTATTGCCCTTTCATAATGTGACTAACTGATGTTTGTAATACTCATTCTAATCATGTGATGAGATTGCATGATTTACTCATGGTTGTCACATAAATATATGTCTACTCAATTGATCAGGCAATTGAAGTAGTAGATCTGGACCAAAAGATTAAAATGGTCAAAGAGCTTGATGGACATATCATGCGCTGTGTACGCGATCAGAATGGGAACCATGTTATACAAAAGTGTATAGAATGTGTCCCCGAAGAAGCAATCCATTTTATAGTTTCAACATTTTTTGATCAAGTTGTGACACTTTCAACTCACCCGTATGGCTGTCGTGTGATACAGGTGCTTTAAATTCTCTATTTCCTAAACTGAGTCGAGCTAAATTTACACCTATTATCAATACTGACATGTTTTCCTTCTAACAGAGAGTTCTTGAGCACTGCAAGGATGAAAATACTCAAAGTAAAGTTATGGAGGAAATTCTAGGATCTGTTAGCATGTTGGCACAAGATCAGTATGGAAATTATGTCGTTCAGGTTCATGCTTCTAGCCGAACTCTTTTACGAAGTGTTATAATTCACTTTAGTTTTAGATAGATTGATACTGTGCAATTTAAACTCTTTTATTTCATCTTTTGGAGTTCTTCATGAGGTGCAAAAAAGCTAAGTATTCTTAATGTTTGAGCTCGAGTTTTTATGGGTTTTTTTTATATAAGAAATCGAACTTCCATTGAACAAATGAAGTAAACAAGGGCATACAAAAAACAAGCCTGAAAAAAAGTAAGATATTTGATATTTCTCTTGTTATTTGATTCTCCTCAACAGCATGTATTGGAGCATGGAAAACCTCATGAGCGTTCTGCAATTATTAAGGAATTGGCTGGTAAAATAGTTCAAATGAGTCAGCAGAAGTTTGCCTCTAACGTCGTCGAGAAATGCTTAACCTTTGGCGGTCCAACGGAGCGCCAGCTACTTGTCAGCGAAATGCTTGGCACTACAGATGAAAATGAGCCTCTTCAGGTTTGTGAACAATTATCTCCCATGCACTGCTTTAATTTCTCACAAATGCATACAAATGGCCCTGTCCAATTGATACAAAAGTGTATGCGAATTCCTACCGATCGTACATCTCCACACGACCTGATACTTCTCGCTATCATTGCTATTCCTAACTTCTTATCTGCCATTCAATCTTATTCAGGCAATGATGAAAGATCAATTTGCAAACTATGTCGTCCAAAAAGTGCTCGAGACTTGTGATGACCAGCAACGCGAGTTGATTCTCTCTCGAATCAAAGTTCATCTCAATGCCCTGAAGAAATATACTTACGGGAAGCACATCGTTGCTCGTGTAGAGAAACTTGTCGCTGCTGGGGGTATATACCATTTGTTTTCCGCCAATCTCGAATGAATGCTATAATATTTCTGTCACTTAACAACACAAATCTAAGTCTTCTGTTCAATCTGTTGCAGAAAGGAGAATTGCAGCTCAGTCTTCTCCACACCCTTCTTTGGTGACCTAGGAAAGAAACCATGTACAGCTAACTGAAGCGATCGACGAACATGCGAGCTTCATCGTCTCTTTCCACTCTTTTCCGTTTTATCATCTAGAGCAGTAGCTCAACCTCAACCTCAACCTCTCTGTGAAGACAGGTATGAGCTGATTGACAATAAAGCAAGTTGTTTGTTTGTACTTTGGAAGGAAGCCTGTACATTTGTAGTTTTAAGCTGCTTTATACGTAGAAATCGATCAATTTCGTGGCACCCGATTGCCGCGGACGAGATAAAAGATGGCTGCCTGCCTATACTTAGTTTCTTTTTTCCTTTTCCTTAAGGGGATGTAAATGACTTTAAAAAATGTTGAGGTAGTTTTTCTTTTTTCTAAATGTTTTAGCGTGACTGTACAAAATGTTGCCATGTGAAGAAGAGAGCTGTTTATGTTTAGATTATTTGAGGCCATACTTTTCTTCTCATCTTTTTCTTCTATCATTTATTTCCGTTTCCTTCATCTCCTCATCCACTGTTTAGGCTGATTGATTTGTTATTATTATTGTTAGAACTTTTAAAATTTTGGCCTATCAGTTTAAGGTTAGTGTCTATTTGGTTGTTGTAAAAGAGATACTCTTTTTAAGTTCTCAAGATTTTAAACATTGTTATAAATGGTCTTGTTCAACGAAAAAGTGACTTGAAACGCATCAAGATAATATTTAGGGAAATTGCGTAAAAATAACAAACAATTGTTTTTGAAGAATTTAGATTCTCATTTTCTCGTACAACCACTTGGTTAATTGGATGTCTATGTGATGAGAGGGCATATAGTAGAATAGATCAAACCTACTCTTGATAGATATCGTCGTCAGACTTTTGCTAGAAAGATGTGAAATGTCCTTGCTGACACACCGATGTCTGGCTCTTATATTGCTAGAAAGATGTGAAATGTCCTTGCTGACACACCGATGTCTGGCTCTTATATTGCTAGAAAGATGTGAAATGTCCTTGCTGACACACCGATGTCTGGCTCTTATACCTTTTGTAACAGTTTGGCTCTTATACTTTTTGTAACAGTCAAAGCTTATAACTAACAGATATTGTCCGTTTGGCTTGTTATGTATCATCTACAAATAGTATCAAAGTTAGTGGCCTTGGGTAACAAATAGTATCGGGACAGTGTCTGTTGATGTAAGGCTAAGTAAACAATATCTTACTGTGAGACACTGACACTGGTTGAAGTAAGGCTAAGTAGACAATATCTTACCGTGTGAGTTACTGATTGAAGTAAAGATTAAGTTGACAATATCTTACCGTGTGAGATACTGATTGAAGTAAAGATTAAGTTGACAATATCTTCTAGCGGTGAATTTGAACGTGATTACAACTTTAATGTTCGTTTTTCAAGCTCACAAATCAACGTTGACCACAACGCTGCTAGGGATGCATGTTCTATTCATGCTAGCCGCTTATCCATCATCTTAGAGATGTAAATGAAATTAAATTGCAATTTTACCATTTATCCTTTAAATTAGCTTTTAGCTTTTAAGTAGAAAATTAGTTAAAACGTTAGGCCTATCCTAGCTGAGGTCATAAACTTTCCAAATTTAGAATGGTTGAATTACTCGTAGTTCGAGGTAGATGATCAAAAATCAAACAAAATTCAATCGAGTTAATCTGGATTGATCATTCCAATTCCAACGAGAAAATTTAGGATGCCCTAACTCAGCAAATTAAACTGGATTTATGGAAGAAAATTAAACAAGCAAGAATAAGATCAACAGCAGGTGATAACATCAATCCTCTTCTTGTTCGACCTTCTGACCGAATCCCCTGGGTCCAGCTTTGGCCTTAACCTTCACCTTCTTCTTCTTTCCGCTCTTCTTGTTAGCCGCCTCCTCTTTCTCAAACTTTTCCTTCTCCCTCTTCTGCAAGAAATCCGTCACAGCAATGTAGATTACCTGAAACTCGAAATACACTTCCCAATGTAAAAACCCTAACCAATCCGATAAAATCAACAGCTATTCGAACAAAATTATTCACTGCAGAAATTCAACTTCGAAATTCGAATCCGAGCACTGATTTTACCCCGATTGTGAGAACAGATAGACCGACGAAAGCGACAAACAGAAGAACAGAGATTATGGTGGATACGCCGTCGTCACCAGTCGATGCTATCTCCTGTGATTTCTCCACCAGCGCGGCGGATTCCGAGGCCAAGGTTTCTTCAGAAACGGCATGGAGCCTACGGATTGAGCCTCGTCTTGGACGATTTTGGATGAGAACGAGAGCTGCCGGTCGGCGAGAGAGATTGAAGGATGAAGCAAAGGATGCAGATGAGGAACGAAGAGAAGGAAGCTTGTAGGAGTTTGGATTGGAAGAGGAGAGGAAAATCGGTAGCGATAGGGAAGTGGATGTGGTGGTAGCCATGGCCGCGCTTCGCTTTCTCTCACTGCTTCAGTGGCAGACGCATCCTCGCTGTCCAGATCCACAAGATCGTTTCGTCCTCGTCGTTGTAAAGAGACTACAAACCGGTATTTTCAATTTCAGAAATAAATTTAAATAAATAAATTCCGTGATGGGCCTAGGTGAATTTGGGCCCAATGGGCTCATTTCCACTTACAGGCCCATCAACTTCCTCTCGTACGTGGATTTACAGTGACGAGACTAGTGCTCTTCAACCAATGCAAAGCAGCACGCGATCAGCTGCCATTATGATCTCAACCGTTGAATCGTCGACGGCCGTAGATATCCAAAGTCCACGTGTCGGAAATCTGGATAACGAGTGGAATTAGATAATGAAATGAAAGCGAAATTCTGGAGTATCAAGAAATATCTCGCCGAATTTTCTTGTGAGAGACCGTGTTCCTAATTTTCCGCAATTTTTCTCTGATTTTCCTGCCTCGCGAACACATTCTTCAATTGAAAAATGTAATCCATCGATCGAATAAGCTACTACGCGATATGGTTGGCTGATTGATTACTGACATTTTGATCCTATTTTTGGTGCAAAGGGGGGGAAGAATCTGAATCGACGAATTTGTTATGGAGCAAAAGAAGAGGGAGTACCACGCTAATGGTGGTAGTGGTTGTATGAATGGCGATGAAAGAGTACTTCTGTGGGAGGAGGGACTGCCTGATGCTGATAGATTAACTCCTCTTTCTCAATCGCTGATTCCGCAGGAACTCGCTTCGGCGTTCAGGATTTTGATGGAACCGCGACGGAGTAAATCGGATGTTTATTCGGCGTCGAAGACGACGATATTGAATATTCGCGACGGACAATTGGAAGGTTATAGAAGTTTTGAGTTTAATGACGGTAGGACGCGAGGTGAAGACGCTTTGATGGTTGAATCGGACGAGGCGGTTGATCCAGATGAGTTGGGATCTGATTCGCGAAATTTGAGGAAGGTTGATTTTGTTGGAGAGGCGAATTTGGCGCCTCGAGCGGAGAATTTGATCGAGGATGCGGCGTTGGCTCGAACCTTGAAGCGGCCGAGGCTCGCTTGGACTCCGCAATTACACAAGCGATTCGTTGATGTGGTTTCTCATTTAGGGCTCAAAGACGCTGCTCCCAAAGCCATTATGCGATTGATGAATGTCGATGGATTAACTCGCGAGAACGTTGCCAGTCATTTACAGAAGTATCGTCTTTACTTGAAGAGGACACAGATATCCTCAACGACCGACGAGGCTCTCGTTCCAATGCCGATGACGCAGAACTCACATGATTCTTCTCCCAGCGCAGATTCACATGGAAACATGTATTTACCGGCTACTTTCCCGATGACTTATATGCCGTCTCCGATGATGCCTATGATGCTTTATGGTATGGGAGCTCATGGTCACGGTCTCAACGATACCGGCATGCCAATGATGAACATGTGCGCAGTGCCGACCCACTCGTGTAGCACGCAAGAGCAGCATGATTAATGGAAATGACAACTAACAAGTAGGATTTAACTGCGCCTTGCTCCCAATGTGTTCCTAATCCGAAATTCAAATGATAAATGTAGTTGGGGGACAATTTCATCTTCTTGAATGGAGCTTTCTTACGCTTTCTCCTCTCTGTGTGCTTGACAGGATTCA
This sequence comes from Cucurbita moschata, assembly GCF_002738365.1. Taxonomy (NCBI): domain Eukaryota; kingdom Viridiplantae; phylum Streptophyta; class Magnoliopsida; order Cucurbitales; family Cucurbitaceae; genus Cucurbita; species Cucurbita moschata. Next base: position 523,118 of record NW_019268529.1, read on the forward strand.
AAGTGAAGTGAGTGATTTGAATCTTGAATGGAAAACTACTTGAATCAATTTGATTATTGGGTTATGTGTAATGAACCTCAACCCCTACACTCTGCTTAATTAGATTGAAATTATTGGGTTATTTACTCTGCTGTAAATGTCAGATGATCAAGCTTCTTCTCATCATCATTCATCATCTGAATTCCTTGATTAGCTAGCATAGCAAAAAATCATGGAGTTTCAAGTAGCTGAATTCCTTTCAGATATCATAATAAATAACATTCAATGCCACCAAATTTTCTTCTGCTGGTCCTTGGTGAGCATAGCCTGAAACCATCGCATTCAATGCCACCAAATCCTTCCCCCTACCATTCATTCAGACACTCACACTCACAGACTCCTGAGCATTCTTGTAATACCCAAACTAAACGGATATTGTTCTTTTTGAACTTTATCTCAATAAGAACAATATCTCAAATAAGAACAATATCTCAAAGTATGGACAGAAAGAGAGAGGTATCTACACCTCTATAAGCAATGTTTAGTTTTCTCTCCAATTGATATAGGATCTAACAATATACCACACCCCTTGAGAGATTGACCCCAATCAAGACAATCCACGGGGGAGGTTGTTATGTGGGTGATTTTGTTGGACAGTTTTGTGGGTGATTTTGTTGAACAATGTCCAAGCATGTGATTTTGCCACATGCGGCGTAGAAACCTATGAGCTTCGCAGCAAAATGTGTCAAACGGTTTAGTCCATTGATGATTAATCGAGTTTGGAGTCAATAAGCTCAACGTACTCATCGGAAGAGGAAACAAATCCACGGCGGATGGCCGGGAATCTGTTCGGAGCCCCGAGAAATGCAGCGCCGCCGCCAAAAGTGGGATATATGAATGTATGGTAAATGAGTAACTTCGTGTACAAAACCTATTTAATCCAACGCCAAAAAGTGAGGGCCACAAGCAACAAAACCAAATCCGAAAGCCAAATGTCTCAATTGAAGCCTCAAGTAAAATGAGAAGAAAAACAAACCGAGAGAGAAAAGGAATCGACGATTAGTTCACGAACATGCTCGAATTGGCTACAACGCAAATCATTTCCGACGCCTTCTCAAGATCTGCTTCTCATCCTTCAATTTTCTTTTCGCGAAATCAAGCAAAATCTTCAATATCCTTCCGCCGGTTCTTCAGCTACCCGTTGTTGGCGCCGCCGAGCTTTGAATCGAGTTACTTGACGTATAGGAGGAGGAGCTGCTTAACCCTGGTGAGAGCGAGTCGCAGAGAGTCGCCGTACGAAGTGCTTGGTGTTTCTCCGACTGCAACTCCAAATGAAATCAAGAGGGCTTATCGGAAACTGGCTCTCAAGTATCATCCCGATGTCAACAAAGAGGTAACAGAGTAAATTTTGCCCTCTATTTTGAGTTACTTTTCTGCGTTTTTCTTGTTCTGGGTCGCTTTTGTGTTCTGGTAGGATTTGGATTATCTTTCTTGATAAACGAATCGAAGCTGGAAATTGCCAGAGAAAGCTTCAAGCCACTGCGATAGGAATTACTGTAAAAGAAGAACGAAGAACAAAAAAAAGTGAATTAGTTGTGGAATTTGATAGTTTCTGGGACATGTTCCAATGAACTTTCTATCATAGGAAACTAAAACCTTGTTACCCCATGAGTTTTGGAAGGGAAATTGGAGCACGAAGGGTCAAATTAGGATGTTCTAAGTTTTTTTTGGCTCTGTTTCACTTATGAAATTGGGGCTTCTTTTGAGATTGCTCTTTCAATGTTCTAGATATAAAATCTGAGTGAAATTTTCATGTTTGTTTTATGTAGCCTAATGCACAAGAGAAATTTATGCGTATAAAGCATGCATACAACACACTGCTGAATTCTGAATCTAGAAGGAAATATGATCATGGGAATCATGGATCTGACTTCTCGTTTTCGTCGAACGACTTTAGGCGAAGTAGAAACACCGAAGATGAAGAAACGTTTTACGGACTTGGTAATCTCTTTAGGCTTTTAGTGCATAATCATTCAAATTCTTGTCTGCTTTGCTAGACCTTATTGCCTTTACACAAGTGACTGAATCATGCAAAGGGTTCAGCTCACCATTTTATGATAGTATAACTAAGTTGTGCATGGTGTCTTTAAGGGAAGGTGTATAAGCTTGCAGACTGTCCTCTATTTTACTGTGTGAAACGATGTATACCAATTGTTATGTGAGATCCCACATTGGTTGGAGAGGAGAACGAAGCATTCCTTATATGGGTGTGGAAACGTCTCCCTAATAGACGCATTTAAAAACGTGAGGCTGACGACATTACGTAACGGGCCAAAGCGAACAATATATGTTAACGGTGGGCTTGGGCTGTTACATGTTATCAAGCAAAGTGTATGCCATCCGTTACTAGTCTTGATTGATACTTTTCACACCTTCTGCGAGAATTTAGATTACGTAGTCGTGCTCATCGCTCGGCTTCCTTTCCTTTATACATAATGCATATCATGTAAACTCTTGCTTGAGCAGTGTGCATCTGTTGAAATGATTTAGTGATCCTTTGAGTTCTGTTCATTTCTTCTATTTAAGATCACTTCCGTTATGCTGCAGGTAATGTTTTCAGGGATGTTCAAATAGCACTAGGTAGATTTGTTCTCTCTGACAGAGGATTAATACAGACGCTAATTATCATCTGCTTAATTTCAGAACTACCTAAACATCTTCTATTTTCTCCTTTGTATTGCCTATAAAGCAAGTCGGTCTTGGTAGCTAAAAGCTGTTTTTTTCATTACAGGTGACTTCTTTAAGGATCTTCAAGAAGAATTTCGAAACTGGGAGGCAAGTGCTTCTTCGCAAGGGACGCCGAAGAGCCTATGGGAAGAACTGTCGGTAAGATACCGATGTAGATAGAAATTTCAGTAACATATTAGAAGAATCTATTAAACCAACTGGGCAGAAAAAGAAAAGTGCTATGAATTGCAAAATGATCTCTTTGTATTTACATATTTCAGGAAATTGGGGAGGAATTTGTAGAGTTTCTAGAGAAAGAACTCAACATAACTGATGATTCAGAAGTTGAAACGAACGACAACGACAAAGCATCTCAGAAGACGGATTCTTTCAGAACTTCGAACACAGATGAAACAAGAAACAATGTTCGAAATCAAGGCAACAAGAGCAGTAGTAGTATCGAGGAGAATATCGACGAGATAGAAGCCACTCTCTTGAAGTTGAAGAAGGAATTAGGCTTATAGCTTATAGCTTATAGCATGGAAATGTAGAATGCAGTCTTTCAGCCACCTTTCTGTCAAGAACACATCAAAACAATTGGGTATCATTCTGGAAGGAGGTAACACACACTTGACAGTATATGTTCTTTACCAATTCTCTTCTGTGATGCCATTGAAATGGCATATAATTTGGCTGAGATTGGCAACATTTGGCAACTATTTTAAATTGTTCCTATTTTTTAAAAAATCAATTCTACCAGAAACAATTTACATTGCTGGAGCAAAAGCAACTCAATATTATTTGTTTCATCAAAAATCATTTGTAATATATATCAGTACAAGTAAAAGTGATTACCGGAAGCTTTTGTTGTCGCATCCGGCTGTTAGGACTCAGTTTTTAGCAGATGAATCTGCACAGCCTTCAGGAACAGTGATGTTAACCTGTTGCGTTGCTCTTTCCCCATTGAATCTTCAAAATTGAGAGAAAAAAAAAATGATTACTGTAAATTAAAGTTCAAAAGAAAAATGTATAAGTCACCTACCACCTACTACCTTGTTAATCAACCACCTCCGACCTTGTTAAGTTCTAGGGGAGGAATTGATTGCAACACTTAATACAGTACACGACTGACTAATCAAATTAAAAGTAAAAGGGTATGATTGTAACAAATCTCATCGTTCACGACTTGTTAAGTTTAAGGGGCTGATTCTAACATTTAACGAACAAAAAGGAGTTGATTGCAACACTTAAGACAGTACACGACTGACTAATCAAATTAAAAGTAAAAGGGTATGATTGTAACAAATCTCATCGTTTACGACTTGTTAAGTTTAAGGGGTTGATTCTAACATTTAACGAACAAAAAGGAGTTGATTGCAACACTTAACACAGTACATGACTGACTAATCCTAATCAAATTAAAAATAAAAGGGTATGATTGTAACAAATGACAATCAAATCTCATCGTTCACGAGTGGTTTGTGCAAAATTTTCAAAAAAGAATAATTAATTTAAATTAAATATCATTAAACTAATGATCAAGACAACTTTGAATGTAAGAGTTACTTACCCAGAGAAGTTTGAAACTGAAGAACATCCTCATTTGCATCTCCAAGAGCAGCTTCTTTCAAATACTTCTCAGCCAGTTTAACTCTCTTCACATTCTCCTGTTCCTTGATGAGCATGTTGCCATATTCGAGAAGCTTTTCGAGTGTCATTTTTGGTTGATCAAAAGTTGGCGGACCTTCCTTTGAGTTAACAAGACTTTTTCCGATTCTCTCAACCCCAACGCCGGCAGCCCACTTTCTAACTTCGTCATCATAAACTCGAGCTCTCAAAGCACCAAAGAAGTCTGCAAAAACAGTTCCAAACCTTCTAAATGATGCTACACGTCTGTAAAAGAAGATCATTTATAATCAACTCAACTGAACTACCCCATTAAGAATTTATACTGTGATTGGTTTATTCAGGCAAATATTCTTCTTCCATTGAGAAATGCTTGGTTACAGCTACCCTAAGTTTGTGAAGCTCACCGATCGACTGCCCCGGGAAGGTGTCGACGAGTTTGACAATGTCCTCTATAGGCACACCGTCAGTCCTAAATATTCCAGTGCAAATACCAATACAATCTTCATGAGTTGGAGCCCAATAGAACTTCTCCATACGACCGTCACGAATGAGGGGGGCGTATAATGTTGAGAAGTCATTACCAGTTACTATGATGGGAACTCTGGGATTTTCTTCTTTGTTATACAAGCCTGGCAGCTGCACATTAGTTGGGTTGTCAGCAATGTTCATAAGAGTAGCATTTACCATCTGATTGTTCACTGTGTACTGAGTAGTCCCACCAAACCTTCCAGCTCCAGCATCAAGATCATTGATTAAAAGGCAACACATTTTCCCTTTCTTGATGATATCAGCAGCCTCTCTATATCTTTGCCTGATCAATTTTGCAGGCTCTCCAGCATTCCCACTTTCTAATTCCCCAGCACTCATCATAATAGGGCTGAAATTTCATCATAACTAAACAAAATTAAGACCCTAACAGTTTCAGAGAATAAGGAATGTGTATATTATACTTGAACCCTCCAAAGAATTAACTTAGAACTAGCTGGGTCTTGAACTCACTTGATTCCCATCTTGGCAAATACAAGTTCACACTGGAAAGACTTTCCTTGACCTTTACCTCCCCAAATACCAAGAATGAGAGGAACCTAAATGTATCCAAGAAGATTGGCAAGTTAGCAATGGAAGAAAACCAGAACTATATCATGTGTCAACCGTATTTTTAACCTTAATGTTTGGCAGGCTCATGAAGTTCTTGACGATGTGAACCACAAGTTTGTCCATGAATGCTGGAGCTATGTAAAATCCATCCACATTATTGTCGAGGTTGTATCTGAAAGAATGTGATACTATAAGTAAACTAGAACAAGAATCTCCAACTCAACTGCAAAATTCTATATTAACACATACTGCCGAAGTCCAGCGCTAATGTATTCATATGAACTCATGATAGCATTGTGAGTTCCTGTCCCCATGGGAGCTTGAAAAAGAGGATCTGCCAATCCCTTCCCTCTGGCAATGTCTTGCTGGTCATCAGATGTATCAAAAGCAAGGCCTCGCCATTTGTCCTTCTCGGTCTGCTTCTCCTCATCATACTCAGCAACAATCTTGAAGTTTCCAATCACCATATTTGAGGTGGTGAATCTGGAACTGAAATTCTTCAACCTTCTGCCCAAAAACGCAGAGTTTGGAACTAAACCTCCATAGTTACTGTTGTTTAACTGCATAGGATTAATGACAGGATGGTGAGGATCACTTTACTTTCATTCTTTTATACAAGTTATAATGACAATGAAATCCTCCATATTTTGAAACATGTGAAGCTTTAAGTTACAATGACATTCAAGATTGAAAGATGAAACCCATAGAGAAAAGAACATATTATTCAACAAATTGAGTCTATTCTCCATCAAACAACCCAAAAGATGTACTGAAGCAAAAGGCGGGAAGAAACAGTACCGATGTTCTATTAACAGCTCCAATGGTTGCGACCGTGGTAGCCATGGATTAAGGGCTTATGGGTGTGAAGCAGTGAAGTTCTAGCTGTTTCCTTGTACCCTCCTCTCGAAATAGATGAACAATCAAGTGTGCCACCTCAAGCTATATGAAATTGCCAGTTCGACCTCTTCAATACAGAGTCCAATGAACTCTTGAAAGTCTTGAAACTGGTATTCTCAACTACACAAGTGTTCAGTAAATATAATAACAAAACATGATTCTCAAATCTGCTTAATCTAAAGCGACCGTTGAGAAAAACCCAGAGCTTTTATATTTTTTCTTGTACGTAAAACTTACACCACAAACTTTCTCCATACAGTATGGTCCATACCCATGAAGCTAAAGCCCAAAAAATAATTCAAGAGATATCTAAAAAGACTTGTGCGAAATAGAACAAAAAGCCTGCTTTCTGTTCATAATAAATATGAACAAAAATCGGGGGACTACTCATCTCTTCGAGATATTTAAAGTGGACTAACTTCCAACAAACTAAAAAAGGGGCCCTTCCAAATGCGTTTAGTTTTTCAATGGACACATTTAGATAGTTACTGATGTATGAAGCAAATACGAGTTAGTTAGTATAGTTATATTTAGTTAATTAATTTAGCTAAAACGTTTTCTTTATCTAAGAACAATTTCATAGATGTATGTAACGTACAAAGGGATAGAAAAATCCATGAGAATTACAAAAAAACATTTTCCAATTGATTAAAAGGAAGCATAGTATATGGAGCAAGGATATTAGACAGTTTAGCTAAATTTTTAATTTCAGTAAACTACTTTGCCAATTAGTAATTAGGATTTGATTGTATTTCCATTACCTTTGTAAAGCTATAAACAGCCATATTGAGGCTGTGTTAAAGAACTTTTTGAAACTCCAATCAACGAAATTATGAGTGTTCTCTCTATTGAGAGTTCGCTAGTGTTCTTGATTTCTCATCCTAACACTAAAACCTGGTGCATCAGTCAAAATGTTAGCTCAAAGCCAAGTGAATGAAAGTAACCACCAAAGATGTAGAAGAAACGACAAATATATAGTCCACTAATTGTTCCAAGTAATTCTCAATTCCTGCAGAATCAGTTCTTGTTTTCATGCAGAAGACAGTTCAATAGTCAGGATATGTTGAAGATAACAAGAAACTTGTAAGAAGAAAGAACCCCAGCAAACCAAACCCCCTCAACAGATAAGGAAAAGAAACAGGAAATCAAACAGAAAAAAAAGGATGAATTGAAGATAGATTACTTGGAACATCAAAAGGCTATACGATATGGCACTTGAACCGAAGGTTGTGGAACAAAATGACAATCCTTTGTCCACTTGTGCGAAGTGGGTCATGAGAATTATGAAAACACAAGCCGGTGTGATCATCAGCCCATAATTTTGTACATACCTGGTTGGATCACCGACGCCAGCGGCCAATACTCCACAATGATCGCAAGAATTATGAGGCCTTATGATTGGGCAGTATGTCCGGGGCTGCTGCCTATGTTACTATCTACCTCAATAGCAAATTTAGTATACATAAATTTTGAAATCAAGATGAACGAACTCAATCAGCATAGTAATTCCTTTATGATTATTACCCTATCATTAATAGATATAAAAGTGGTATACAATGGTAGACATTAGTGATATCAACAACATAAAATAGAAAAAAGAAAACGAAATACTTAAATAGGTGCATGAAAAGTTATAAATATATTACATTCACAAATGACCTAAATTATCTGGTTAGTGTAAGAAATTTGCATATATTGCTATCAGTGCTATTAGTGCTATCAGTGTAAGTTTCGATCCGATCGACTTAGATTGTTAGGAATCATGACCCTCCACAATGGTATGACATTGTCCACTTTGAGCATAAACTCTCATAGCTTTGCTTTTGGGCTTCTCGAAAAGACCTCGTATCAATGGATATGTATTCCTTACTTAGAAACTCATGATCATCTACTAAATTAGCCAATGTGGGACTCCCTCCCAACAATCCTCAGCAATCCTCCCTTCGAACAAAGTACACCATAGAGCCTCCCTTGATGTCTATGTAGCCCTCAAACAGCCTCCCCTTAGTCGAGGCTCGACTCCTTTCTTTGGAGCCCTTGAACAAAGTACACCCTTTGTTCGACACATGAGTCACTTTTGACTACACCTTCGAGGCTAGCAATTTCTTTGTTCGACATTTGAGGATTCTACTGACATGGCTAAGTCAAGGGTATGATATTGTCCTCCACAATGGTATGATATTGTCCACTTTGAGCCTAAGCTCTGGTGGCTTTGCTTTTGGGGAGGATTTTTTTAGTTCAATAATACGTAGAGGGTAGGATTTGACGATCTCTCGATCAAATGCACAAATTTAATGTCAATTGTGTTAGGCTCAAGGTATGTAATACTGTTCTTATCCTTGTTTTTTTTTAATTGAAAGGAGAGGGACGTTCAGTTCCAGGTCAGCGTTGAAGGGTTTAAACTTTCCACCCTGTTCTTCAGGAATGGAGAAACAAATTGGTTGAAAGCCTAAAAACGTTTAGAAGAATTGCTAAATAAAAGATTGTAGGTTATGGCAGAAAACGTTAAAGCGTACCTAATGATCGTTACATATTACCCTCCGATCCTCTTCACAACATTATGAAATGAAATTTGGTTTCAGGAATTCTTACCAAGAACAAGTCTCCATTACTTTCCTCTCTTCGTCTTCTTCTTTTTGCCCTAACTTTCTCCTTCAATGAATGCAAATCAAGCTTTCGTGGTTGATTTCCCCAGAGCAGCAATGGAGAAAGAACATAAATCCAGATTGCCTAAACCTCCGACCAGGTTACAGAAGCAGGCGCCGGCGAGTCTTCATCTCGATCAACTAACGAGTGTCTCAATGTCTTCTGGTAGTGCTGATATTTCTTCGAAGGCGGTTCTTCCTCTGCTATCGCCGCTCCCTTCATCGCCACAGCCTTTTCCTGAAACTGAGGGAAATAGAAGAGCAGCAAACGGAAATACCGTAGACGGCGGCTATGGCGATCAAAGAGGTATGTGTTTTGCACCTCCTGGTGGCTGGCAACATCCAGCGGTGGCGACGACATTCGCCGATCCATCTACTCTGTTTACGTTCTTTCAATCGCAGTGCATCGTAAACAGTAAGACGCCGTGAGAGATGAAGGTTGGATTGAGTTCTCGCGATCATTCTCAACATAAATCCATGCACAGTATGCGTATTGCCACTTGGATTAAGGCCGCCATGAATGTGTTTTTTGATGATTTGTAACGCGGGAAACCTCTCTCACTCTTCTTTCTTCTCCTAATACAACTGACCGCTTCGCTTTCCACTTCCATCTTTATTCAATTCATATCATTATTCATTCGTTTGTTATAATTTGTTCTCTACTTCCAAGTCTCGATCTTGAATCTCTCTTCCGCATCAAAAAATTATGTTCAAAATACACTCATCAAATCGATCGGTGCTTCATGTCATAATCTTCAAATTTTGTGTCAAATTTCTCCATGTAACTCTAAAATTAGACAATAGCATCATCAATTATATAACCATTTCAATCCAATAATCTTTCATCAACATTTCAATCCAAATAACTTCATTTTTCTTCTCTAAGCTCTAAGGTATTGATTTAAAACAAATGGTAAAATCTCTGATGTTTCAATGGTAAAGTCTCTGATACATAGCCTCAAAATTAGTACATCTCATCAAAAACTTCACCCATTAAGCGTGGAATAGACATGAACTTCCAAATACGAAACCCAATAGACATGAACTTCCAAATACGATACATGCTCTATAAACCCATCTTGAACTTCCAAATGCGATGCATGCTCTAGAAACCCATCTTGAACTTCCAAATACTATACATGCTCTATGAACTTCCAAATACGATGCATGCTCTATAAACCCATCTTGAACTTTCAAATACAAAACCCAATTCACATGAACTTCCAAATACGATACATGCTCTATGAACTTCCAAATACGAAATGGACTTCCAAATATGATGCATGCTCTATAAACCCATCTTGAACTTCCAAATACAAAACCCAATTGACACGAACATCCAAATACGATACATGCTCTATAAACCTATCTTGAACTTCCAAATACGAAACCCAATGGAAACCCAATAGACATGAACTTCCAAATGCGATACATGCTCTATAAACCCATCTTAAGAAGGACGAGCCCAACAACTTTTGAAAATATTTGAAATGGTTCCAAAAACGAAAAGATTTTGAATACGAAAATAAGTTCACTATAAATTCCGTTAGAACAGCCATGCATTGATTCATTATCAGAAGGAAAAAGATGAGTTGGAGAGAAAAGGGAATTGAAGTTACAAGTAAATTCCATTAGAGCAATGACAAATTTGGTCGAAAATCCTCAAGTTGCCATATGATATGCATTGAAGGCCGAAAGAGCTCTCATCCGTTATATACAAAACGCTAATAACATTCATCAAAATGATAATAAGGAATCAACATGTCATTTTCCCTCCTGCGTTCACAAAACAAATATTAACCGAAGACAACTAAACACCCAATGAACCAACTTCCTGGAATTCTTTTGAAATGCTGCTGCTACCAATAACCGCCCGATGAAGGTGCGCCTACATTAAAAATCAGAAGTCGAATTCCCCAGTCGCCTGCAAAGAAACGAGCTTCCATGAAAACCGAGGTCGGTTAATATCTATAACTCGTAGTTTTGGGAGGGGGGGAATTCACCTTGTTGAAGAGAATGTCCTTATTGTTAATATGCATGATTCCATCCTTTAGTGTACATTTCCACCTACTCTTGGTCCGAGTAACCTTTCACATAAAATTAATCCAATGGTGCATTAAATTCTGAGAATTTCAAAATCAAATGCTCAAGCATATGCTGAACCCGCACCTACCAACCAGGACTAAAGTACCTTATCAAACTGAGCTAAAACTAAATGCTGTGTGCTCAATTCCTCTCCTTGATCCACATCATCCAAGTCGTCGTCGTCGTCATCCTCATTCAATGAAGGCTCACTATCCTCCTCCTCCTCACCAACATCATCCTGAACGACAACGGCAGGAGTGCCAGCTGGTGGGTCTGTCAAGAAGAAATAACAGGCAACATGTTAACATTAGGAAGCTTAGCTTTCATCCTTGTTCTGATGTTTTTTATTCTTTCAAATGTTCAATTCTGATCCTTGAATTACATATAATCAATCGCTAAATTTTGGTAACACATCATCACAGTTAATATAAACCACAGATATCATTAATGTCAGATATCAAGTTTTAAAAAGGGAGACTTAAAGATTTCCATTAAATGCAATGCAAAAGTTTAACAAGAAAAACCATAACAAATTTATGAAAACTTAGAGAGGCCATGCCAAAGTATTTAGATGTGGAAGTTCATAACAGAAATTGAACTTAAACCTTTCCTTTAGTATCTTTTTCCAATGACAATAAAAGAAAAAAGAATATTTTCGTCCTTTCCATAAACAATCACTATCATCAAGACATCCTTTACAAAATTTACCATTAGGTGCTGGTGTATTTGCAATGTTGTAGTCTTCATTAAAGACACCCTGGTAATTGTAGATCTGCCAAAGATGTCAGAAATGTTGAATAAGTTTTATGGAAAGATAAAACAAAAAATAAACTCAGTGGAAGGAGAGCAATAGGAACATTTTCATTAATTATGATTGAAGGATTTCAGTCTCAAAGAAAAGTATCCCATCTCATTGATTAAAAAAATCAACCCAGGAAGGATGAACACAACAGATATCAGAGGAATCGAACAATTGTAGGCAGCATATCCAATATAGCGAGCAAAGAAATCCAGTGTTACAAGTAATTAATTGTGACAAGAAAGGGAAATAACTTCTTATTTGATTTGGCCACACAGTGCACTAAAACTTGAATAAAAATATCAACCCAGGAAACGCACAGGATGAACACAACAGATATCAGAAGAATCGAACAATTGTAGGCAGCATATCCAATATAGTGAGCAATGAAATCCCGTGTTACAAGTAATTAATTGTGACAAGGGAAATAACTTCTTATTTGATTTGGCCACACAGTGAGCTAAAACTTGAATAAAAAAATCACCCAGGAAACGAACAGGATGAACACAACAGATATCAGAAGAATCGAACAATTGTAGGCAGCATATCCAATATAGCGAGAAAAGAAATCCCGTGTTACAAGTAATTAATTATGACAAGAAAGGGAAATAACTTCTTATTTGATTTGACCATACAGTGAACTAAATCTTGACCAGAGACGATGTGCAGATCCAGGAACACATCTGAAATGTACAGATTGATTGGGATTTTATCTATGAGCTATAATTTTGTTTCTTTACTTGATAAACAACTAGAGGGAACATTCACTAGCGTCTTTAACCAAGAGCAACAGAATGAAGTGTATCTGTTGCTGTTTAAATAAGCATATTTCACGAAGCTATTTTATTGTCAGTCACCAGGTCACATTCTTGCTTGTTATTTTAGCCAACACGGAACCTTGATAATTATTAGAATGATATTTTGTCTTCCATCAACAACAAAAGTCAAACACCTTCATAAGCTCTAATATTAATAATTGGAAAGAAGCCAGTAAATCGCACTACAAAAATTCTTGGTTAAACAAATTCTTGTTTATTTTCTGACTGAGCATGCAATTCAACATGTTTCAATTTGTTTTCATTCAGGAAGGTTCTAATCCCAAACAAACAATCCCTTGCTTCAATGATATCCATGACAAGAAGGGTAAAAGTATAAAATTTATGTTTTAGTTATATAAATAGTCCATTGCTTTAAAAATACACTTGTAAAATCTTTAAGGGGAGGGGAGAGAGAGAGCTAACATTGGGTGTCGAAAGCTCATCATCATAAGGATCAGGCATTGGTCCATCAAGTTGAGGAATTTTCAATAATGATCTTGCAATACGTGATGATGTTGCATTGTTTGCAGAAGTGCTAAAGTCAGGTATCCCATCAGAAGCATTGCATCCACTTATCTGCAAAAGCTTACCACTACGAAGTTTCAAAGACCGATCACAATTAAAAAAAGCATTCAGCAAAATTTAATCACGTCAGTTCTATTAAATCATAATTGTTAACGGTTTAATTTTCAAAAATTCGTCAAACAAGCTAAAATATTCTAACTCTTAGAAGCTACAGCAGCAGATATAGGACATATACAATCAGCATAGATGAAAAGAGAAATTAAATTGCATTATGTGACAAAGAAAAAACAGTATTAATCAACGCAAAAGCATAACGAATTTAAATTTACATTTTGTTTAGATGTTAGATCACTTAAAAAATTGATAAGTTTGTTCTTTATGCAGAGATAGAGCATTCAAGAAGCGTTAGGAAAGGCTGTGGAGAATTCTTCATTCCAAGGGAGGGATTTTTTGGCACATGGATTAAGTTATTTTGTGATTTATCTAGCGGGAAAGGAAAAGGAAAGTGCTCCTCAAAAGAAAGAGTTCTTGGGAAATGTTTGGAAAGTGACTTTTTTTAATACTTCTCATAGGTCTCTCAATTCTGAACTTTTTCATAATTATTCTCTATTTTTTGTTATAAAGATTTGGGAGCCCTTTAGGTAATCCTCTATCCATGCATTTTAATCTTTCATCTTCTTAATGAAAGTTTCTCTCAATAAAAAGCCAAGTTTTCACTAACATTGAGAAAAATGAAAGAACTTCCTTGCTTCCATAAGACCGGTATTTCAGTGGATCTTTCCTTGTATTTTGATATTTCATCTTCTAAATGAAAGTTTTTTTTATAAGCCTAGTTTTCACTCAAAGAAATGAAAGAATAAGCAAGGGCACACAAAAGCAACAGCCCGACAAAAGAAGTCCCACGCAATGTTCCTTGTTAAAACCTTCAAGGATGATGAGTCTAAGTACTGAAATGGGACTCCCTCCCCATTACAAAGAACCTTACAAATAGACCTACAAAGAGGTATTAAGCCTAATTACATTCCAAATCTCCTCCTTGGACATCTTCTTAATGAAAGTGGGTTTCCTATAAAATTTGATTAGTTAGTGGGATGTATCCATGAATATTGACATATAATATTGTATCATAAAAGCATAAGGATCATAAACTAAGACAAACTTCAAGTATGAGAATCATTGAAGTGTGTGTGTGTGTGTTAACTTAAAAATAATATATATATCTTAATTAAGTTGTAATAATTGTGAATGCCCTATCCTATCCTAGACTTTTAGAAATTAAGGGCCATATCTTTTATTTTCCATGCTTCTTAGCTCATAACTTCGAGTGGTCAGAGGATTGGGGTCTCATAGTTAGAAAAGATAGACAGCCGCATTGAGAAGATGACTGAAGATCCAAATGCCACAGATCATAGTGCAGCCTTTGCAAACAGTTCCTCTAAAACAGACACCTAGGAGGATTGCCTTGACCTCTAGCAAATTCAAATAGCAACACAAATTGTTCAACCCGTAAATTAGATCTGAAACAGATAGCCATTTCTAGCTCTATCCACAATGAAGAACCACCACCACTTAACTTGTCTTCCTAGATTATCTTGTGCCCTTAGAGTCTAGCAGACTGAAAAAAGTTTGAGTTTTAAGAGAATATAAGGGTCAGAATTTACAGTCAAGAATGTAAGGCATCGAGAAAGAGTTCAAAGATTTCTAATTTCTCTTATAGACACTAGCAACCTACAATCCACATTACATACGTGAGGCAGCATAAGCAAGCTGGTGAATTGAGGGAGCCAAATCTGTAAGCAAGATATGGCAGTTAGTCTGTTAGTTCCATTAACGGATGACTTGGAGGTTGGCATAGAGCATCCCCACGTTGGCATTTGTTAGCAAGATAAGTATTTAAGATAATCATTGACAATTTTTCAGGGCATTTGAAAACTAGAATCAGCTTGAAAACAAAAGAATAGGCCGCTCAAATAGTTTAGGATTTTTCAATTTACATAAAGAGAATGCATGTATAGTTGAGCTTGAATATAAAATTATCGCTTTCCCTCCAATGTTTTCTTTTAATATTTGTTAGCATCTGGGCCAGTATGTGTACATCTCGACCATTCTGAAAGGACAACCATGCAACCCTACTATATTTAGTTGCCAAGGTAACTAAGTCTTTTATTATTTACATTGGCCGTTCTTGACCACAAAATCAACCCAGGTTAGTTGCTTTCCTCTCCAAGGTGAAATTCATTTTGAGTGGTTTTTGATAGCAATGGAAAATAGCAGTAGAAGTTTCCACCTCAAATATTGATTTTGTATAATATACACGTAAACCAAAAATATGTGTTTAAAGGTCTCCTTAAATTCCCATAAAAGAAAGGTTTCCTTGAAATGAAGTGGAATTACAACATTCCTTAGCTTATTTGGAAGTAGCTTGACTCCATGTGTTAGAATGTCTCAATATATCATGTACATGACCAATCGTGCTGGAAAAAGAATTATAAGCATCCACCCTAGTGAAAGAAAAGAAAAATAGAAAATGTTGTTATGGTTGTTGCTATTACTAGCTCATGCTCACAAAAGACTAGAAACTGAAATTATGTAAAAGAAAATTGGCATACAAGTCCAAGGCCGGAAAAAAAAAATATATGAGCACTGACTGTAGGTAAGGAAACAAAACCTCAATCTCAAAGACACTATTGTCAGCATCTACAGCTCCATCTTGCTGCGGTATAAACCCACTAGTCTGGTACTGGGATGCAAAATCATCACGCTTTCGCTTCCCAGCATTCATCGTGAAAAAGTCCTGAAAATTCGCTCCCTAAGTTAAAACATCATACTGAAGCTGTGTGCCGCTAGATATATGGCAGCAAGGAGTTGAGTAATTTGAAATCACTGAAGCAGATGAAATTCACCAGGGAAGGTTTGGGTTTCACATTAGGCAACAAACTTTTTCATGATGGAAGAGTGAGATAAGAAAGGAGTTACCTGTGTAAGGGATGGGTGAGCAGCTCCCCTGTCTGTTTCCTCACGCCCCTCCACATAGGCTACAAAGTGCAATCAATATATATTACTGCAGAATTCTTGGTGTGGTAACTTTTTCACTGCCTCAACAATAAACTCACCAATATTAACGTCTACAGGAGTTCTTTGACCCATCCAAGAAGGTGGTTGCTGAAACAATAATGTAGACGTTTGTCAAATACGCCAATTGACGTCATGTTCAACTATCAACAAAATACTTCAAAATGTTGATGGTAAAAATCATATCGATGCCATTCTTCCACTTTAAATCAAATTAACAGCCACCATGACTACATATAACCCTTCCTTTTTTAAGAAAATACAGCAATCATGACGGTATGGAACGGGTAAACTGCAGGAAATGAGAAAATATAAAGAGTGGCAGTGGAACCAGAGTCAAGCAGTAATTACCATAAACGGGGTTGGCCTTCCAGATCTGACATCAACATTATTAGCACTACCTCCAGGAGTGGTAGCAGCTGGAGAAGCATCAGTTCCAGATGCAGAGTGGTCACTAGGTCCAGTAGGAATGTTATACATTCCGTTGTCAGCAGTTCCCGGTAAAGGGGTTTGAATTGGAGTTTGTAATGGCGTCTACAATTTCCAAAATCGCTTCGATTATTAAATACGAACTTCGGAAACCATTTAGTGGAGAGGACAGAAGTACTAACCGGTGGAAAGAGTAGATCAGCAGTGGGAGTTTCGTACTCTTCAGTCCCCTCGTACGGAACATTGAGATCGTGAACCGGAGTTATTGGACCTCCGGGAGTGGGCTTAGATGGCGCAGACCTCTCTATGGGACCGGTTACAGCACCCGCTTGCATCATTTTCGCCTCCCACATCTAAAAGTTCCCATAAACAAAGACAATCAGCCCAACCACAGCTTAAATTAGCTTCAAAGCTTCAAAACCCTAGAAAGAATCGGATCAAAACCCGACGGTGATCACCGGAAAAATTCTATGGATTCCTTCAAATAGATTGAAAAACAAACAAAATAAAAAGGCAAATGTTCATTTTACTAGAGAAGCTAAGAGTATAAAGCAAAGAAGAATAACACGATTTTCAAGATTGGAGATCAATAATTACTCCTTGAAGCTCCTTGAGAACATCCTCTCCAGGACCATTATCAACGAACTCGTTGCGAAGCTTGTTGATGACATCTTCGATGACATTGATGTAGATAGAGCTCGTCGAAGTCGTCATAACGGATCCGCCTCGCTCTGTCTACCTCCGATTCCCTCCACTAGCGAACCCCAGAATCAAGACTCCGAGAAAATTGGAGAGAAAAATCAAGAAACAAGATCCATACGATCCGTACGAACTTCTTGGATTTGTAGAGTTATGTGAAGTAAAAGGGCAGAGGAGGCGAGGGAGAAGGGAAACGAGAAGACGAAGAGAGAAGAGAGAGAAGGAGGAGAGAGAAAGGGGAAGAGGAGAGAGGCGGACAAGAAAGAGAGAATAAAGAGTGGAATATAAATAGGTTTGCATCCGATTATAATGCTTGAATACACGTGGCGCAATCTGCTCCAGCCTTATTTTCCCGGTTTTCTTTCGTCCCGCTGTTCTGATTGGCTCTGTACAAAAAGAAAAAAAAGTAAAATTTCAATTCTTTACCTATTTATTCAAATTTTAATAAAACATGTTTTTTTAATTTTATACAAACTTTTAATTCTTTAAACATTTATTTAAAATTTTAAAACATTAATTCATTTCTGAAATATTAAATTTTGTATCAATAAGTGAATAAATAAAATATATTAATATTTATTATACAATTTTTATTGAATTAAAGGTTTAAAAATTTATTAAATGTTTTCTAAAATTCATATATGAATTTTGAAAGAGAATATAATTTTGTATTACTGGGATTTGAACTTTGACTTAAAAAAAAATACATGTCAATTACTAATTATGACGTGTCAAATTATATTAATTTTATTATGGGTACAAAATTAAAAGTTTAAAATATATTAATATTTTGAAAAATTAATTATATAAGTGTGTCATTTATGGAAAGCTATGAAATCGACTAACTAAGTCACGATAAATAATAAGAAGAGAATGAAAGGATCTTGTCGAAGTCACGACGATTGTTAGCTCTTTTTTTATTTCATAAATATCAAGTCATTGATTAGTTCCAGTCCATCAATTCCATTTTATAATTTTTATTTGATTATTAAATCATGGAATATTTGTTCATAGGCGGTGAGTTGTTTCATGCTACTCAGGTCAGAACGTAAGCTAGTGATGCTTTCGGCTACTAGACTCTTGCCATCTAGGGTGCAACACTCTAGTCTAACAGCACGACACTTGTATTGCTCTCCCGCAGCCCCGTTTTCACAGTTTAGGGCTGCTCCCATACTAGAACGACTTTTGCTTTCTTTTTCATCTGACTACAAAAATATTTCAGTTCCTAATAAAAAAAAATGTGAATCCAAACTCTTAACTATAGATTAGAGTAAAAGCCTATTGAAAGGAGTAAACTCGAACGTATTATCAACTAACCTATTTTATATTGTTTTAGATGATTATAATAATTTTAATATATGCTAGTAGAATGATTAATTAAATTTATAAACGCATGCACCAATCAAATAGGAGAGAATTTATGCCGAGAATGGAGAGGCAGTGGTAAATATTTTTTCAAAAGGGTCGAGAAACATTATATATTGATTTATTATTTTTTTTAAATAAAAATTATATTGAAAATTTTAGATTATAAAAGAATTATTTTTAAAAATTAAACAAAAAAATTATCTACCGTAAATCCCGCTCGATTTCGGCATAAATAACTAGAGAATTTTGTGAGAAATGAAATAGGTAGTGGGGATGATGGGACGGGGAAAACTATCCGTTCGCCCGTTTTATAAACATCTCTAAGATATACATGATATAATTTACAAATATAAATTATCGCGATACCAGTAAAAATTAATACATATTCCACCATTCAAAAATTATCCTATATATATATATATATTTTGTGTTTTCAACCAATAATTATGACATGTATCCTATCTAATATTTTTTTACATATATAAGAAAATTATCGGTGTATACACACAAAAAATTGCATTAATACATCATTTTAATAAACACATTCAATATGTTATCGAAATTAATATATTGCTAATATCTTGTGAGCGCCTATTCTAAATTTAAAAGTAGTTTCTATTTATTAAAGAAAGTTAAATAATTTTTTGTTGACATCAAAACACTGATATATTACACTCAACATCTTTCCCAATTCCCAATTGATTTTTAAAAAAATTTTATTACTAAGTTTTTTTAAGTTTTATTTTCGTTAAAATTAGATTTATAAAAAAAAAAATATTTGAAATTAAAAATGATATTTTAAATAATTGTGATGGGAAATCACATTAAAAAAATTAATTTTTATTAGACCAAATATAAAACATTTTTTAATTTTGTGGCTCAAACTCCTTAATTTTTTTAAAAATAATATCAAATATTAGAGAGTATTGAATTTTTTTTTAATCTTTTACTTAAATATTAGTAATCTATAAAAATTAAAATTAAATATAAACTAATAATACAATTAATATAATTATGGAGGCAAAAGAAAAAATAAAAATAAAATTATTATGAGATAAACAAGAAGAAAGGGATGGAGTAGACGAAAATGGATAAAATTAAATATAAACTAATAATACAATTAATATAATTATGAAGGCGAAGGAAAAAATGAATAAGAATAAAAATAATATTATTATTAGATAAACAAGGAGAAAGGGATGGGGAGGAGGACAGTGGATAAACAGAAATTATGTGACCATTTTCAATGGAAGAAAAAGGTCAATCTTGCAGCCTCTAGGGTTCACTTCAATTTTTAATTAATGGATAAAGTTGTACACGTGTCATTTTCTTATTGGCTATTCTTTTATTTTTTCTGGATAATATTTACAAAGAAATCTCGAAATTCCATGGCGTTTGGTTACTGGTTTTGAGGATGTGGGGGCTGTTTGTGTAAGACTTCAATCCAATTCTCAGTCATGGATATGAGAAAAACCTGAAGAAGAGTGGAGACCACAAACTAACCACCGTTCCTTCTCTGTAGTCTCCTTGTTCCAATGGCGGCGATCATAAACTCCAATTCGTTTATCTTAACCACAGCCCCAAACGCCCGCCGTAGCTTTGACAACAACAGCCGTAGGCAGTTTTCCGTCTACGCCAAGAGTTCTGGAACATTCGCTTCGTTTCGCTTGGGGAAATCGAGCAATGGATCGCCATCGTCCGATGGCGCTCCGGCTGAAGATTCCGGTAATTCGAATCCGTTTCGTTTCAACTTCGGAAAGATACCGGATGTGAAGTCTCTGATTCCGGTTGTTAGTGATACTTCGTCTGGTTTGTCATTCGGAAACGCGAGGCGGAAGGATCCTAATACGGTGTTTGTCGCTGGCGCTTCTGGTCAGGCTGGCATTCGATTGGCGCAGACGCTGTTGCGTGAAGGTTTTAGTGTCCGTGCTGGTGTGCCGGAGCTTGATGCTGCTCAAGAATTGGCTCGTCTTGCTGCCAAGTATAAGGTTAGTTCAGAACGAATTTTGTATCTGAGAACGGACGATATGAGGATTTGAACGACATGTGGATTTCGTTGTTTTCTGAATTGATAATTTTACTCTCGCATCTAATCGTTTAGTGTAAGGTCAGAATGAATTTTGTATGTGAGAGTGGAAGATGTGAGAATGTCATTGTGTTCTGAATTGATAATTCTGCTCTCGAATCTTGTTCTCAAGTATAATTAGGTCAGATTGGATTTTGTATTTGAGATTGGAAGTTCTAAGGATTCGTTGTTTTCTGAATTGATAATTCTACTCTGCATCTGGTTCAGTTATTGATTTTGACGATAACATTGTGCATTTTATTAATCGAACAATGAAGGTCATATCTAATGAAGAATCGAAGCGATTAAACGCAGTCGAATCCTCCTTTCAAGATGCCGAATCGATAGCCAAGGCGATCGGAAACGCCAGTAAAGTTGTAGTCACTATTGGCGCTGGAGAAAACGGTCCGACCTCCGAAGTTACCACATCGGACGCATTGCAAGTAATTCAGGCAGCACAGCTCGCCGGAGTAGGCCATGTGGCCATCGTCTACGATGGCAACGCATCAAACTCCTCCACAAACAATGTACTCGACGGCCTTTCGTCATTCTTCAACAACCTGTTCTCCCGATCTCAGGAGTTGTCCGTAGTGGAGCTCTTGCAGAAAATAGTTGAAACCGATGTCAGCTATACGTTCATCAAGGCAAATTTGGTAGAAGACTTTGAGCCTGAACGGGCCTATAATGTCGTCGTCAGAGCAGAAGGAAGCGCTAGTTCAAACGACTACAAAGTAATGTAATGTATGACATAATTGTCAAATAGTGTTGAACAGCTCTTTCCCTTTCTCTGTTCTTGAGAAGGATCATGCTTCCTAATTTTGACTTCAAAATTACTTTCAGGTGGCCAAGTCACGGATAGCATCGCTGGTGGCCGGCGTTTTCTCGAACACGGCGGTGGCCGAGAACAAGGTACCTTGCATTTTACTGCACTCACAATTTTTAAGCATAGCCATTGCTTAAATTATTGATTCAGCATTTTACTTCTGATCCTTAAGGTTGTGGAAGTTTATTCTACTCCATCAGCACTCTCAAGTTCAGTAGAGCAACTTTTCAGGTAAGTTCTTTTCTTTTCTCCCCTTTTTGCATCATGTTTCTTTAACAATTATTATTGTTCATATACACCATCTCATATCTTTACAAAATTAAATCTCACATGATGTTGATGATATTTTTTTTTCATTTCTTTGTTTCGAATCTTTATTATCTCTATCAGGTTGAGTCTCAAATTTTATTAGTTTAAGTTTTTGGATTTTAACACTATTGAATCTATAATTTTGAAATGATAAACGTTAAATTTACGTTTAGTTCTAAACTTTTTATTTGTTGAGTTAATTTTTAAACTAGGGTAATTCGTTTTTATATTTTTTTTTATTATAGGTAATAGAACCCAAAACTTTAAAAATGTCTAATAAGTACATAACTTATGTGTTAAATATTTTATATACGGATAATGTTAAAAGAAAACTATATGATTTAATAGATACACAATTAAATTTTATACTTTTAATTTTGTATTTAAGAGACGATAATTAAAAAAAAACTATTAAATATAAAATCAAAAAATTGACACAAAAATAAAAATTCAAAATTTAAGACTAACAAACACACGTTTAAAAGTTAGAAAGTTAGAAGATTAATATATATATATATATATATATATATTAATTTTAGGAACCAAATTAAGACAAATTTGAATTCTATGAACTAAATTTGTGATCTTAGTCTTTCTAAAACCGAGAATTGTGTGTTGAAGATTCTATGGTTTCATAAAGCATTGTGATTAGAAGATTGATTGTTTTGGTATAAATTGGTATCAGCGCCATTCCCACGGATGGGAGAAGACAGGCTTATGCTGAAGCACAGGCCAAGGCAAAAGCAGAGGAAGAAGCCATAAGAACTGCAGAGAAAGCTCGTGAAGAGGCAGAGGCCGCAAAGAAACAACAACTTGAGGCTGCCAAAGCTGAAAAGACAGCCCAAGCTGCTGCTGCTGCTGCTGTTGCCGAAGAATCCCAGAAGCAAGAATCTGATGAAGTAGCCTTCTTCAACACCTTATTGAACAAAGCCAAGGATTTCAGTTCAGAGCAATCCCAAAAGCTCAAAAAGCTCTCAGAAAAAGAACCCAAGGCACCCACTAAACCCAAAGCCGAAGAGGCGCCAGAGAAGGTCGACAGTGCAGCAGGCAGTTTAGTCAACAACTTTTTAAGCAAAGCCAAGGGCTTCGGCTCGCAGCAGCCATGGGATAAACTAGCTTTTCAACTACCAAAACAACCTGAGGAATCAAATGTTCAGATAGCCACAGTGAGAGGACAGGCTAAGGCTCGATCTCTGCCATCAAAGAAAGCAGCCGTGAGACAAGCAATGACCAATTCCAAGCCCTCGTTTGCAGCCAAATCAAAAGAAAACTCAAAGCCTAAAGCCAAAGAGGAGGCAAAAGCAGAGGTAAGGAAGGTTTTTGGTGGTCTCTTTAAGCAAGAAACCATATATGTTGATGATGATTAGGAAGAAGAAAATTATATTATTGATTGTTTCTGACTTTTATGGCTGATGATAGAACTCTTTGAAGAGCTTATTTTTATTTGTGTATGTATTTCCATTGTAATCTATGCATGTATCTGTTTCACGAGGGTTGGTTACCTGATTTTACGAGTTTCAGCAAAGAATATGTGAGCCTGTCGTGTGATTGTAACATTCTATTGTTTTTCCTATAATTGTGAACGCAATTATCCAACTCTTGTAAATGGGTCTCTACTCAAATTAATTTAATAGGGTTTATGCTTTTTATGATGATCTGTGCTTTCCGGAATTATAGAATTTGACTAGCAAATGTTTTAGATTAAAATTTCAGGCTGAATTTTGATTTAGATTAAATTATATTTTGTATCCATGTAATATGATCTTTTCGGTCCATTCATTCCCATATTTTTATTTTTTATTTTTTATTATTATTGTTTGTTTCTATAAGACCAACAATTCTGAGATGAGTGTGTTAGAGGATGGTTGGAAGAGGAGCCTCACATTTAGCTAATTAAGAGATTGATCATGAGTTTTCCATTGATACGAGATATTCTGAAAAAACCAAAAGCAAAACCATTGTAGAGATCAGTGGTTCCAAACATGGTAGGAGAGTCATGCCTAGACATGTCAATAGAATCCTCGTACCATGGTAGAGATCAGTGGTTCCTAACATGGTATCAGAGTCATGCCTAAACATGTTAATAAAATCCTCAAATGTCCGACAAAAGAAGTTAGTGAGCCTCGAATGTGTAGTCCAACTCGAAAGTAGGAGAAATAGAACCAATTCTAGAAATCAGATCTCTTAGATCGAGAATAGATTGATTCTAACCAAAACAGAGCTGAAAGCAGCCATCATTTCAAGATGTTTTTACAAAGTTTTCTATAATATAACAAAGGAAAGCAAGACCCAGATGCTCATATACTGTAATTCAAACAAAATGATATAAGACTCCCACACATCAATCAAACCAAAATTCAGCAAACCAGCAGAAGGATCATCAAAACAGAAGCAATGAGAAAAAAAGCAATAAATCAACACTCCGATCAACCGATTCCTAGTCTCCGCCACCTCCACCGCCTCCCTCACCGCCGTGGCCATGCGAGCTGCCACCATCATCTTCTAAAGCATCCACGGCCACCACTGTGGCTGCTGCTGTGACTGCAACAGCAGCCACGGCGGCGGAGGCGCTGCTTTCATTTGCATCACCTGTGTTTCCATCTCCACTGCTATCACTACTAGGGGAATGCTTACCTCCTTTTGCAGCACGGCGAGATTTGCGGCGGGAAGGCTTTGATTTGGAAGATTTCTCTGATCCTCCATCAGCTTTGAGGCCATTTTTGTGGCGAGGAATACAGAAACAAATCTTTGAGGACTCCATTGTTGAGCTTTCTTCCCTGCTTATCTCTTCCTCATTGAATCCTGAATTATAATCACAGTTCCTTTTGCCAACCTGTAGAAAGCTTTGTTACAAAATATCAATAAATATAAAAACAGGGTGAGATTTACAGCCATGCTATCAACTTTTCTCTGTTCATGCCTTCCCCCCTTTTCTTTCCTCCTCTTTACTCCAAAGTTGTTCGAAGGGAAAATTTGCCAATTGGTGCAATCCAGCTAGCTAAAGGGACAAAATAATAGCTCAAAATAACTTTAATGATTCGATGAGTTTAACCCTTGCTCTAAAAAAACAGGAAAAGGGAAAGAGTTTACACTGGTTACAATTGCTCCAACAGTTCATGTAATCCATGTTTGAAGTTTGGGGAATGTAGTAAAGAAAAACTAATGAATAAGTAATAGATTTGTCTAATAATAAGAATAGATGAACGAAAATGCAATGTAAAGCACTCAATTGGGCCTGTCCTTTTATACAATAATTTGGTCCGCCGCTGATCAAATAATAAAGCTGATCAAGTCTCCATCAAATCATTATATGATTTACTTCAAGATCCAATTAGCCAAAAGCTATAGATCAACGTTTGAAACATTGAAAGAATGATATAATAAATTCAGTATAAAATGAATATGAATGTACTATAGCTTTTGTTTGGAATCTAACATAAAGCTAAAAAAGTACACTCCCAAAAGGGGTCCTCCAGTTAGTGTTGAAATAATATTTCTCACAAAAGGAAAATATGTGACAGATGATAAACCTTCCATAGACACTATCAGTTTTTCCAGAGTTTGTATGAAGTTTCCTTGGAAATACATTTGTATTCAGCATACACCAACGTATCCATCTTGCTTCATTTTAATTAGGCTGGTTTCGATGTTCCGCAGCACTGGCTTATAGCTACAATGTAAGAAGCAGAAATTCAGAAAAAAAGTCTTCTTTGAAATAAAATGAATCAACTGTTATTCGTATGAGAGAGAGGATCTTACAGGCGTGTGAGCCCGTTATATGCTTGTGTAGCCTGCTGGAGTCGCGTTGACAGCTCCAATACTTCTGCTGATAACATCTCTGCTCTGCTCTGTTCTTTTGCTAGCTGGGCCTTCATAGAGAAAGAATAGGAAGATGAAATCATAGTATAATCATACTTAGATGACCAACCTAAAGTATGAATGAAACCAAGGTAACAGATTACATCTGAAGTAACCAGTTTGACATAATCACTTGACCAACATACGGCCAAGTATTCAACTTCTAGAAAGGACTTCCAACTTCATTGAGACATCACCATATACATACAAAAGGCAGAAAGTTGCATCCTAAGCAAGAGACTGACCTTGAGGTAGAGAAGGTCAGATGTAAATGGCGGAGACTGAGTTTCAACTGCCCCATCTCTATATGACACCGGCAGACTGTTCAATTGTTCTGTTCTCAACTCGTCTAGAACTCTGCGAAGTGCTTCATTCTGCTTTAGACAGTCTTTCACCTACAAAATCTTCTATTCAGCTGTAACTTAAAATTAATTCTAAAGCAGGGTTAATTAGAGCACTAAAGAAAACATACTGCACCTCAAGCATATGTAATTCAACAAGGACGACAGAGATAGGAAGTGTCTCAGAAGTAAACAAGTTACAAATGCCAGATTTCTCTCATTAGAAGCACTTGGCAGCATACAACCAATTAAAGCAATAAAAAGTCGAGGGAGGAATTCTATTTGGAACCCTTGAAGGCTTCATAACAACTGCAAAGAATCATGCAGAGTTGACAACTATAATCACCTGATTCTCCCAGTGTACTCCTACGCTCACAGCCTCGTGGTAAGAGCTGGATAGAGTAGAGTTTTCCTCAAACAGCCTCTCTATTTCTGAAGACTGCGAATCAATCTGCCAAAAAACATGAGAGAAGGCTCTCATTTAGAGGAAAATTCATAAAATCATACTTTTGGTGCGAGTAAACGAGAAGAAAATGGAAAAGACTTTACTTCCATCAGAAGCTTCTGTCTACTATTCTCCAACCTCTCGATTGCAACAGCCATGTCATGCAACTGCTTCTCAAGCTTGCTCTTCTCTTCCTGCAAATAACAAGGTAATGCTGTAACTAGGGGAAATAGGATGAATAATGAATATTTAAACTTCTAGAGTATGAATCATGCAAGAAGCGATTATGTGATACTTGTAAGTGACATCAATGCAGTCACGAAATAAATTCTTTTGAAATTCTTTTAAACATAATTCCAACAAAAAGTCCCTTACAACTGAAAAAGTCTTCTCCACTGCCTTCTCTGAGATCTCTGAAAGAAAACGGACACAAAAAATATCCAAAATTATTAGTAGATGTTAAGTGGACAAAATCTTGAAATTTGCAAGAATATATCAGGCTTCAAAAGATATTGGCACAACAATCTCTGTACCTGAGGCCTTTGTGGACGTATTTGCAAGCTTTTCTTCAAGTTCCTGCTTTTCAGAAATGAGGGATGAAATACGGGATTGCTCCTCTGATAACTTTTGTAGATCTTGCTGCCTCAAGATTGAAATTTTCTGTACATGATCAACTACTGTAAGGCACTAACAACCAACAGTCTGACAAGAAAATGACAAAAGTTTGTCCACAAGAGCCACACCTGCAACTCAGCATTTAGTTTAGATACTTCCTTTTCTAAATTTTGCATCTGATCAAGTGGATTAGCAGTTGGAGTGATTCCGGCAAAAGAGCCACTCATTGCTTGCTGTTGAATTGAATTTAATTCTGCTCTCAAGGCTGCAGCATCTTCCTCCGCCTAATGCAGAAAAACTATTTTAATACAAAAAAAAGTTGCTTCAGTGAGTGGTTAATAAACTAAATACATACTCGATATTGTTCGTCCTCTGCTTCCTTCAATTGTTTCCTTAAAGTGCGAAGCTGGGCTAACAGATCCTCCTATACTAATTTATCACCCATTAGTAATGCTTAGGAGGAACAAAATGAAGGGAAAAAAGAATTAAATAATATCTAGACTGCATATACCCGGGCAACAACTGCTGCATCTTTTTCCATGGCTACATCCTTGAGAGCTTTCCTTAAAGATGGTACAGTGTTTGTCTCCTACAAAGTTTAGGTAATGTTGTAATCAGATTGAAATATTCAATTAAATTAACAGAACACCTCGACAGTTAAGGAATTTCAGTAAGATGAAGTATAGGCTAAGAAAAGCTCTTCTATCACCAAACTAGGAGGCAAGATGGGGTCTAAGTGCAGGTTAGCAAATAGCAAAACCTTCTGCATTTCCAAATAATAAGTTTCATTTCCAGAGAGAAATTGGAGTTACTTGCTTGTTTTACACTACAAAAACTGCATCAAATATATTAACATGCCATCATGTTACACGAGGGAAATATGTCTAATCAGAAAATATAGTATTGAAAATAAACAACTGACATAAGACCTATCCAAAGGAACAAAGAAAAATCAGTCAGGAAGAGCATTAATTACCAGTTCATTCAATCGCTTTTGAAGAGTGCCATTCTCAACCTCCTTTGATTGGAGCTGAAACAAAGTAATAATTATGAAGTTTAAAAAAACAATCGATGCACATGTTTTTTTATAGAATATTCTGCACAAGTGGAAAAAAAGATCGAACAGGACGAAACCTTTGCGCTTATGATGTTCTTTTCTTCTTCTAATTCGGCATTCTTCTTCTGCAAATCTTGTATCTGAGATACTAAACCACCCACATCGGTCTGCATAAAGGAACCAACCGATCTTAGAAGAACACAAATAGAGGGGGGAAAATAAAAAGAGGAATTCTGAAGAGGCCAGTCTATTAAATAAATTCGCCATTGTGTTAAATTGATTAGCAGTAACAACAATTGGCAATTAGTCCAATAAACTCCATTAAATTCATGCCACATTTTCCCAACTATAGTTGAATTTCATAAAAACATGGGCCTAGTAAAAGGATATAAGAAACTATTCAAGAAGAAACCTCAAAATCAAAATCAAAATTTCCAAGATACAAGAACATGGCGGAGAAAATTACGAATACAAATGAAGTTTCTAATTTCAGATATCAAGCAAGCATAAGGTTCGACGTAGCGGGAAAAAAAGGACATAAATCTACCTCCGAGAATCGACTTCCGCTCTCTGATTTTCTAATTCCAGAAGTTTCTGTTCCAATATAAAACCAAACTAAATTACATCCACAACCAATAATCTCCGCAACAATTCCATATGAATCAACAATAATTTACCATTAGATTTCGAGCCTGTGCTCAGATCTGGTCCGGAAGGTGCTTTGTGTAATCTTTCCGCCGCTCTCTTTTGCCGAATCTCTTCCAGCTGCCAAAATGAATATGAAATTTGATGGATGTAAGGTAATTCACAAACACACAAAAGCCATTATGGTGTGCAAGAACGCGAACATGCAAGAACTTCTTACCGTTCGTCGACCTAGAGATGCGTGGTGAGCGTCCATGGCGAAGTGCGAAAATGAACAACGAAAACGTTCTTTTGATTCTCGAGACCAAATTCAACTGAACGATCAAATTATAAATAAATAAATAAAGAAATTACAAATATTACACTTAGGAAGCCGATGTTCAAGAACGTCTGGGTGGTGTAGTTGGTTATCACATTAGTCTCACACACTAAAGGTCCCCGGTTCGAACCCGGGCTCAGACAGCTTCAAGTAGTTTTTCTCATTTTTCTGCCTGTTAATGCTATTTCTCTATAATTTTGCTTGTTTTTTTTTCCCTAATTAGATTGTACAATAATATACCTAAATTAGTATAAAAATGTAAATTACTTAAAAGGAAAATCCCGTATTATAAATATTTGTAAAACAAATGCCAGCTTTTAAAAGATCCTTATAAGAAAAATTGAAAACAATTTGAAATATTGAGGTTTTTTTTTTTTTTCTATTTTTGGAAGAGAAGTTTATGAATAAGAAAATATAAATTAATGTATACAGCTAGATTCAAACTTGATCTTAATATATTATATAAGACTTTATTTAATTCGTGGTAACCCGAAACCCGAACCCAATCTATTCGATTTCAAAAAATTAATTCAATCCAACCTGCTAACTCAATCAAGCCGAATGTAGGCCCCTAAAATGCTAACTCAAAAGAAGAGCCAATCAGTAATGAACACACACACACACACTCAGAGCTAGTAATCTCACGTGTCTCATATCTGTAAGAATTTGTGAGTAAGAGTTGCAAATGGAGAACAAATACAGATCAAATTTCCCAAGTAATTGTTATATGAATGGGTAAGTAAAAGGGAACAAGGCAAAAAATTTGAAACTGCTGAAAAGAACTAACACAGTGGATCAAGAGGGAGGGATCGGGTGAGATATATTCATTCTACATGCCCGCTATGAATGGTAATACACTACAGTTTCCTAGTTTCTCCAAATCCGGAAGAAGATCAAAAACAACAGATCAATTATGAAAAGAGAAACACGAGAGAGAAACCTTTGATGTGAACTATCAGTTCTATCTTTCTGTGTCGCCTCAAGATGAGCAGCAACCCCTTCTGTTCGAGTCCCCAGAAGTTTCGGTCACGTTGATGGTGGTTCCTTGACCGGGATGGGGGACACTCGCAGCGGATTCCTGGGCTGCCAATGCCTTTTTGCTGATGATATGGTAGATCTCTGTTAAGATGGTTTGGAATGCCTTGTCAATGTTTGTGGCGTCCAAAGCCGACGTCTCGATAAATGAAAGGCCTTCCTTCTCAGCCATGGCCTGTCCATCATCCTCTGAGACAGCTCTTAGATGATTTAGGTCGGATTTGTTTCCTATCATCACAATCACAATGTTAGAATCTGCATGATCTCTCAGCTCTCGAAGCCACCTTTGCACGTTATCGAAAGTCTGTCTCTTTGTGAGATCATAAACGAGGAGAGCACCAACAGCTCCCCTGTAGTATGCACTCGTAATGGCACGGTATCGTTCCTGACCTGCTGTGTCCCAGATCTGAGCCTTGACTGTCTTACCTTCTACCTGTATGACAATAACATTGACTACAATGAGATGACAAACACTTTTAACTACCAAGTTTACAAAACAATGAAATGAAAAAGAATCTCAGACTCAATAATGATTTCCCAGTTAGCAGAGGACAACCCTCCATTTCATTAGCCTTCCGTATGCAATTTTTTACAACAGAATTTTGAGTAAAGAACAAAAAGAAACAGTAGGAACAGATTCTAAATGTATATGATTCCATATATAGGAATATCGGATAATTTTAGTTCGAGATCTCAAACTCCCTTCTCCAGCTCCCTTAAAAAAATTATGAATCTAAGCTTCATTTACTAAGCTTTTCACAAGAAAAACAGCAATCCCTCAGCCAAAAAGTTCCTAGAGTTGGTATAATATTTAATGCTAGAGCTACCATAGCTATTGGTTTGGCCACAATAGGATAGGCATACCCTAACTTTTTATTTGTGACGCGGAGAGTCGAACCTTTAAGCTCTTGGTCGATGATACATTGGTCAACCAATTAAGCTATATTTAAGTGGACTAAACATACTTAACTTTCTAAATGAACAACCCCAATTTTGTTAATTCTACTATTTCAACAAAAACCCTCGAAATTTCAAGAGCATGAGCATTTACAAAGTTAGTGGTATACTCAAATGAGCAATGGTGGTTGATAAGTTGGTAAGAAATGAGGGTGACTTAGAAATACAGGAAAAGAATTCAATCAATTTCTCCCTGCTCTAACTACTCGCAGCCATACTTTTTAATAATTAAGCACACATGGTTTCATCGTCTCTCAGTCTTCCGTAGACATGGCTACAAAACCTAGATCGTTTCCTTCATATATGAGAAACGTATTATTTATATTGAATAAATTCAGCAACTATTAATTCAAGCCTTAACGTTTGTGGCTTTCAAACAAGAAAGTAACTACTACTCAAACTCCTCATGCAATTAATCCACTGTACTTCAACGATTGAAAGGGAAAACAAAGGCGCAAGCCGCCATCTAGAAATCATCGGAACCTAGATTTTCAAAGTTCGTCAATCACAAAAGGAAACTCAATCGATCAATGAAGAAATTAAAACAAATGCTAATTAAAAAACGCGCAAATCGAATAAAAAATGCTGAGAGTTGAATCGATTAAGCATCTACCTCGAGAGTCCTGGTGGAGAACTCAACACCAATGGTGGATTTGGACTCCAAGCAGAACTCATTTCTGGTAAATCTAGAAAGAATGTTGGACTTGCCGACGCCAGAATCCCCGATCAGAACAATCTTGAACAGATAGTCATACTCGTGGTCCACCTTATGAGCCATGGCCGTCTCCGCCCCAGATTTCTCGAACAAACCTGATCCAAACAACAAATTCCGCAATTCAGAAACCAAAACCGAAAAAATCGGAATCATCTACACAGTAGCTGAAACGAAAAGGCGAAGAGGCAAGAAAAGCCCCAAAATCGAAGGAAGAACTGAAACCTGTTGGCTGGCGAAGAAATGGAGAAGTTGAGATTGGATTGGAAAGAAGGTTGACTATGAAGAGAGGATTGACGGAAGAATCGAAGGAAGAAAGAGGAATGAATTAAGCAGAGAGAATTTAATGAGGGAAGTTACAGACAGAACAGAGAGAAGAAGGAGAGAGGGGATTGATGGGGCTGTCGTCTGTGGGGGTTTGACGTTGCTTCTTTACACGCCTGACTGGAAAATGCGACCGAAAAAGGTGGTGGAGAAAAAATGGAAATTTAATCCCCAAGATTCTTTTTATTTTTGTTAATTTACGATTTAGTCCCTTAACTTTCCATCTTTTTATACCACATTAGTCCCTCACTTTTAATTTTTTTTCCCCCTAATTCATAGCTAAACTACACTAATATTATTTTTAATATTTAATTTCAATATTTTACAAAAATTATTTAACTATTTAATATAAATTTAAACTATTGGAATAAGATATGTTCATTAGACGAGACGGGGACGAAAAAGACTTTTTCGTCTCAATTTCAAATTTTCTTTTTTTTACTAGAAATTTGCGGGACCAAATTTCCTACAGGAATTTTTTTATTTTATATATATATTTCAAATATTTGGTTTTCATTTTACAATATAAGTTATATTAAAAATATAATATAATGTTATATCTAATTTTTAATGTATTTCATTTATTTAGGGTTTTTTAAAAAATAGATTCGAAACGACGACGTGGTGGGGGGCTGGCGGAATCTTTGTCTGTCGTGGGGGGCGGGGAAGGGAGAGATTTAGCGTTTGGGGCAGCCAGCGCATTTGGGCTGGCTGGGCTACCAGTGGTTCCGTGGGCTGTGGGCGTCGACATTGAAACGACGCCGTTTTGGGTGTCATATTCAATAATTTTTCCTTTTAGAAAAATGTAAGGTTGTAATATTTTTTATTACTATTTTCTTGTTCAACTTGTGATATAATTATTTAATTGTTTTTTTGTGGCAATTTTATATATATACATATGTAATTAGCATGTCCAATTGAGTGGAGAAAATAATTAGAAAAGTAGTAGAAAACGACAGGTCGTTCGGGAGACCTTTTCAACGAAACACAGCGTGCTTTCCAGCCGACGACGACACTAGAGAATCAAGGCTTAGCACTACGTCAACTTTTTTTCCTTTTTTTATTTTTTATTTTTTATTTTTCATTTTTACATCGGTCTTAATAAATTAAAAATTCATTTAATTAGCGTCAAATTATTATTAATTAGTTTTCAATTTATTTTCTCACTAAGTTTAATTTTAATGCTCAAAAAATAGTGAGTTGAGCTTATAATAAGAGGAATTTTATAATTATTATTTGGATGGGTCTAATTTTTATATTATGGGTCAATTTTAATGTTCACAATAAATAAATATATATATATATATATATATATATATATATATATATATATATATATATATATATATAATTGATATTTTATGGAATATAAAAAACTAATTTTAAATTATATAATAATAATAACTAAATTTAAAAAGACCTTAGTTCATATAAGTCGTATTTGACCAATTTTGTTAGTTCAAATTTTATATTTCACACAAGTATATTATATATTGTATATTTTTATAATTTACTTTTATTATTATCATATTATCATTTGCTCCCCTCTATATTTGATTTTATGCTTATTTATTATTTAATTGGATGATCATACTAACTATTTTTATATACTTTTATTAAAATTATTTATTTAAAAATAATTATTAATAATGACAACTAAATAAATTAAAAATATTTCATATTATATCTAATATACTTATAATGAAATAAAATCAAATTACGGAATATTATTAATAAATTATTATAATAATATAAAATTCTCACTGTATCTCATTTAATATAACTTATTTTTATAATATACAAATTTGATTTTTAGAATACACGTTTGACTAAATGTTTATATAATTGTATTAAAATCAATTATTAAGATTTATCACGAAATAAATTTTTAAAAAAAATTAAAATTTAAGATGTATAAACCAAAATTAAATTAAAATTTTAATAGTTAAATTTAAGATATATAAACGTAGTGGGCCTCGATGTTTTACGGCCCAAAACCCACTTTCGGCTTTCCATTCACAAAAGCGAAGGAAAGGCCCAAAGCTCTCAAGCTTGGCCACAAGCACGAATGAAGAATTTTTTAATATTTCAATTATATATATATATATATATATAATTTCCATGTATTTTACGAAAACCAATTATTTCGCACCACGTGGATCTCAAGTTAAATGTCCTCACGTGTCAATAATCATATTTAATAAATAAATAAAATTAAGCGTGTATTTATCTCGGGTTTTACTAAGTTTGTAGCTCGCAACTTATAATAGTTAAATATTTAGCTCTAACGAGACTCTTTTTAAATTATGTATCCTTAGATTTCGTTAATAATGTTAAGATATTGCTAAACTTATGGGTAACTTGTACGGGTGCATTCTAATCTTAATATATGTTGTTAAATTCTGTCAGTCTAGTCCTTAATAATCTCACAATGCTAATATGATTGGCTATCGGGTGGAGTAAATAAGGGCTTCCTCGTAATCGAGACCATATGTATGAGTCGACAGAGCTTTCCTATCGACGATCTTTTTCGGTGCATAAGTGAAGCGTAGTCGTGGAAGTGCGTGCTCCTTTCTCAAACCAGAACAACTCTGAACATTAGGGAAGATAAGGGAAGACCACCTGAGCGAACGAACCCGACATTCGTGTCTGTCGATGACATGGATTAAAATAATAATGAAATTGAGAAAATAAAATATATGGAAATTATGGGGGTGGGTTCGACATTTCGCTTTATCATAAATATGGGATTGCTTGATGCCATGGATCTACGAAGTTATCATATTGTTTCAGTTTTATGCCAGCTCACACCTATTTTTCTTTTTTCTTTTTGTAATTATTTGAAATATTTTAGATTAATTAGTTTTCTTTAAAAATCTAATTTTTTTGCAAAATAATTTTTTTTAACCATGAAATATTCAAATATTTGGTTTTTTTTAGAGCAATAAATCGATATGAATAAAATTTAATTAGTTAAAAATATATTTTTTTTAATAATTTTTTTGGAAATTTAAACTGAATTAAAATAATAATAAGTGAAATAAAATTATAAATTATAGTCTTTTATAAAATGGAGGATATGGATGACTTTGGGAGAGGAGTTTTTATCAAAAGTGCTTTTGATTGCTGAGTTGTTGTCCTCCCTTCAATTATTCGATCCACAATTTATTTTTCAAGAAATATAAATAAATTGTCTCAAAAATTAAATTAATGAGTATTAAAATTATCGAATTCGGAGGGTGGTCATATTTATATAGATTGAGTTAATTGAAGTAGTGAATCCAGCAACCAATCCAACCAAACATAACCTTCTGTTTTCGAGTTGGGTTGGATTGTGTAGTCCGGTTATTTTTTTTATAACTATTTAAAAAAATTATATTAATAACTAAAATCTAATAAATTTTTTATTATAAATGCCAAATATTCTTAATTTTCGTAATAATCTTAAAAGCATAGTGAAATATGGTGGGATTGTGACTCTACTTTCGAGTGGATCAAGTTGACCCAACTAAAAAAATGTTAACGGGTTACCATAATTTTTAGAAACTAACCTAACTAAACCTTTTATCGTTTGGGGTTGGATAGTCGAAGTTCACCGTTCTCCAACATTGCAGGTAAAAAATGTGTTAGAAGTCTAAATATTTTTAGTTTTTAATTCAAATTTAATATAGAATACAACCGTGTCGTTCTAAGTCACAGTCACAGTCATATATTTATATTCTTCATTTAACTTCGAGCTAATATTACAAAATTTTAAATAAAAAAATTATTTAAAAATATTTTTTATAATTTAACGGAAATAAATATAGTCGTTTTTTAAATCATATTAGGACTATAGGAGGACCTTTTTAGTAGTAGACATGTCAGTGGTCCACTCAAGGAAAGTGGTGATTTCAATTTCTCAACCATTACCCATACTTTGTGTTCAAATTTCATAATGTTGAAATTATTCACTCTTTTTTTATTTATTTATAAATTTGTAATATTTTTATATTGCTAAATGGACCTTACTTTATGCAAAATTGACCTTATTGAGGTCCTCGAATGCAATTTTGAAAAAGAAGATCTTTTGTAAAAAGAAGTATAAAGTTCTCGATACTAAACGACAAAAATGCTCTTAAATAAAATGAAACGAATAAATCTTTTTAAAATTACATTCAAATTATTTACTAAAATTGTGTGAATAAACTCGACCGAACTTATATATGCTACTGGTCAATACCCAAAAAGTCGATCGATTGAATATCTCGAGATTGCATTCAAACTTCATACCACTCAAATTATTATTTTTTTCGAACGGTTGACATCCAACACCGGGTAAATTACCATCTCTTAAGGCCTCGATTGATTATAGAGGTCAAATTTTGACCAATAATAAATATCGAGTCTTTACAATATTTAACTGATTAGTCCATTTTTCAAGAAACTTGTAACATATTATAAAGCTTTCCACGCTTTTTAAAAGAAGGGGTTATGAGAGTTACCATTTCTGTAAAAGTTGGATGAGTGAGAGTATTCTTACATTTGTTGACTATGGTTAAACTTTTTTTACTGGAAACAAAAAAAGGTAAGTTATTTGGGAAAGAAAAGTGAATAAAGTAAGGGAATGTAACAAAATATTCACCTTTAAATTCTTTATTTTTATTTATTTAAGATCTCCAAACAAATAAAATATAAAAAATAAAGCTGCAACTTTGATGTAAAAAATGTGGTCTCAAAAGTGTATATTCCTTTTTGCATAATTACAAAATTAAAAACATGATATATATATATTCCATATTGAAAAATATAATTTGAAATCCAAATAGAATTAAAATTTTGAATTTAATTTTTTTTAATTAAATAGTAAAATAATCTATAGTTTCATTGCTATAATTATTATTAAGTTAAATTAAAAATATTATCATGTGATTAGAAAATTAGTTAATAATGTAGTTTCTATAATTAAAAAAAAGCTATAGTTTTTTTTATTTATGTCTTTACTTTTACATTATTTTTATTTTTTAAAAATCTAATTAAAATAATTAAAATGTATTTCGAAATTGCAAAAAAATAATTTAATTAAACCATTATCGTATTTGTGAAATAATTGAAAGGGATTTTTATTTTGGATATATATATATATATTTATAACTGCGTGTTTACAGAAGAGGACAATATAAGGTGTGCGGCTCCCGATGATAGCATCGGCTAAAGAGTAACCGCGTAAACGGTCTGATCGATGCCACGTCATGATGAAGGTCATTTATTAGGGGATCAGAGAATCACAGAAGCAGATGGCTAAAAACTCCACAAAAGCAGACGTAAGACATGATTGTAGAGGAAAATTACCCTTAGGATGGGCCCCACCAATTGAAAGTAGACGTAAAAGTTAGATGAATGATTATGGGTCAATACATGAAATTGGATCGTCATTTATTAATGATTTTCTTTAGTGTGACACTGTCATTAAATGATTAAAATTGAATTTTTCTTGTTTTTCTTTTTACAAAAAAAAAATAAAATAATAATAATAATAAATAAAATAAAATAAAATAAAATAAAAAATAAATAAAGTAAAATAGATTTATATACTACTTTTTTTTTTGTCTAATTAGGTAAAATATATGTTTTTAATCGAAGATTAAAAATTTAAATCGACTTAATATAATAAATTGAATTATTTGAAGTTCATAAAAAAAATTATAATTAAAAAATTATGAGCTAATATTTATATTCTTTCAAAAAAATTATTGGTTAAAAAGTAAATCTAATAAAAAATTAACTCCCCACCTTCTCTAAAATATTATAAACTTAAAAAATATTACCATTAATTTGTTAAATTAAACTTTTAAAGTTTTATTAATATTTAACTTAAAAAAGAAAAAAAAATTAAAAAAAATGCCTTTATAATAACCTATTTAAAAAATAATTATTTAAGAAATATGGATTTTTTAATTTTTTTTTATTATAAATTTTAAAAGTGTTAATATTATTTTTAAAATTTTACAGATATTGTTATGAAAGGATGGAAGGATATTAATGAAATTTTTAGAATTAAAAAATATTTTTAAAATACGAATGAAAATTAAGACTATTTTTTAACCAATTGTTTATGGGGATTTTATACTCGAAACTATTAAAAATTTAAAGACATTTTTTAAATAATTATTTTTATTAATTTAGACTTTTTAAAAGGTATAATTTAACGAAAAAAATTTATAAATATTAAAAGAGAATTTATGGGAAATAGAGGAAAAATTATTAAAAAAAAAAAAGAGAAAAAAGTGGAGGGAGTGGGACCCAGATTTTATGTCATCTTCTTTGGAGCGATCAGATGAAAACGATGCGAGCTCTTCTTTCATTTCGCTCTCACAGTATAACTACCTCACCATCCAGACCAGTCCCAGCCAGTCAAGAACTCGAACGCCCAAACCATAGCCAAACCCAAAGCCCTCTATGGTTCTTGGTTGTTGCGCCTTCAGAACTTTTTTTTTTCTTTTCCGTTAATGTTCTCTCTGTTCTTCATCCGAGTTTTGACTGGAAAGTAAACCCAAAAGCATTAGATCCTCGGAGATTCCGCACTCCGAGCTACTGTTCTTGATTTCAAGACGTGGAGTGTGATAGGAACGAGCACCGACACCATATTCTATGACTATCAGTTGATTTTGGTACCTCCAATGGCGGTTTCAGTGGTTTAGATTTGGTTGGTGTGTCGTGCTGCATGCGTTAACTGGAAACTAGCTTGTTTGGTTTGAGCCTGAGAAGATTTTTGTGCTACGAGTTGAAGGTTTGGCCTATTTCTTTGTAATTGCTATTTTGTTTCGGCTAATTGCATTTAGAGAAAGGTTTGGAGTTTTGGAATGTTTATATTCTGTGTAGTTTTTTAGAATATGCTTCGAATTTGTTATCATCGGAGTTTTCTATTTTCTTTCCAATCATTCATGAGGAGAGTTATTGATAAACTGAGAATCTGCTCTGCCTCTTCGGTAGCTGGGGACCTTTGTCCCTTATATTGATAATGCCTCCATTATCGTAATCGATTGAGACTGATCTGTTTAGCATCTTATCTTTAGCTTCTCAAAAGTGTTTGAATGGACCGCAGAACTGTTCGATTTCGTTTCTGTTCTAATGATTTATTTGTTTGTAGAACTATGTATTATCAATGATTATATGCACTCTTCTTTTGTCATTACAGAGCGGCTTGCTCTTTGGTGATCTTCTATTTTCATCTAGTATTGAAGGCTTGGAATCTTTCCTGTAATGAGATATACCCAAAGCAAGTAGAAACACTGCAAATACAACTGGAACTTAGTGAACCTATATGGTTACATGGAACAAGTTGAGACTAAAAGAAATTATCATGATCAACGACCCTTGGATACCTCAAGGCGAATTTCACTGTGCCATGCTAGCCAAAGTATAAAGCTACATGAGCCTTTCAAAAAGGAAAGACATAGCTTTACATATGGCGAAGTCAATGATAGCCCTTGTAAGGCTTCTAGAAATCATCAGAAGGATGTAATTTCAGGAAAGATGACCAAGAAGGAGGAAATTATAAGATACATGTCAAATTTACCCTGCTATCTAGAACGTGGTGAACACGTTCGGGAGAAAGTTCTTAGTGTAGGGGTTCTTGACTGGGGGCGTCTAGAAAAATGGCAGCATGGCCACAAACAATTATCAAGTAGAAGTAATGGATCTCCATCCTCTTCATCTGATTGCCCATCTCCCCATTTTGGCTATGATCACATCTCTTCTCCTCGTCAAAGAATACATCGTCCTTCACTCTATTCTCATCTGCTAGCTTCTCCTCATTCCCAATTTGTTAGATCCTTTGGAGAAACAAAT
Organism: Cucurbita moschata; assembly: GCF_002738365.1. Classification (NCBI taxonomy): domain Eukaryota; kingdom Viridiplantae; phylum Streptophyta; class Magnoliopsida; order Cucurbitales; family Cucurbitaceae; genus Cucurbita; species Cucurbita moschata. The sequence continues at coordinate 563,223 of NW_019268529.1, forward strand.
GAAAAAGGCCAAGATCTTAAATTTGTCCATAGTAACACCTTAAGTTGCCTAGGAAAGTCCATAAAAAGTAGCCAGCATTCCTTTAAAGCTGATAGGGAAGTAAAGATAAAACAATCTGAGAAGACAGGTTCAGAGACAAAAGTTCTCCAAGAATGTAAACCTCCGCCAGGTGCCGTATGCTATGAGGTTGCATCTTCTCAATGTGGGGATTTTATTGGAGTAGAGACGTCTCGATCACAAAAAGATTCTGTACATCAGCATGATGTCTTGGAAAAACCTGAAGCAAGTGTCGCTTCACCCAGCAGCTTACTGAAAAACAATGATTCAGAAGTCCATGAGTTTTCTGATTCAACATTCTTATTAAGTCATAGGTCCAAAGAAAGAAGTCAGAAGAGATTACTGAAGAGGTCTACGGTGAGTTTGCCTGCAAAGCTCAAAGATGATCTCTCAAACGCAAGCAATACACACTGTATAATTAACGGGAACCAGTTTCTGCAAAAGCACAATTGCTCCATAAATGCACGCAATAATTCTCGCCCTGTATCCAGTTCAGTTAGAGCAGGGTGTAGTCCGTCCAAAGGTAGAATATCTGAAGAAAAAACATCTGTTGTTGCACCTTTAAATTCAATGGTCAAGGAGGCATCTATTGGGTTGGATGTGAAAGCAAGCACAGTTGCTGTTGTTAAAGGAAGAAGCTCTTCACCCTTTAGTCGATTAAGCATTGGCATGGGTAGGAGATGTAAAAGTTACAGTTCTGCAGGGAACTCATGCGCTAGCGATCAAAGTTCAGCACATATAGCAGTCCAATCTGGATCAGAGAATGCTATGCCTTCAGCTTGCTTGAATGATTTGAGGAATGAGAAACCCAGCAATACAGGCAGAGCCAGTTCCAGTCCTCTTAGAAGGTTGCTGGATCCTTTACTAAAGCCAAAGGCTGCAGTATACCATCATGCTGTGGAACCTATAGAGAAAGACTTAAATAGCATGGCTGATAAAAAATATAATCGACCGGCAGATTCATCAGCAGTACAATTAAGGAAACTTAAGCTAGACATGAGCAGATGCAGGAAAATCAGTGTCAATGATTCAGCAGTGGACAAGAAGCATGAACCTTCTGACGTTCGTGCTCTTCTACAAGTAACATTTAAGAATGGCTTGCCTCTGTTCACCTTGGCAGTCGACAATGTCTCCAACATTCTTGCAGCTACGGTGAAGTTAACCAGCTCCAGAAAAGGGGCAGTTAGCCATACTTACACTTTCTTTACTGTTCAGGAAGTTAAAAGAAAGACTGGAAGTTGGATAAATCAAGTTAGTAAGGGGAAAGGTCGTGATTACATCTCCAATGTCATTGCACAAATGAAGGTTTCTGATTCAGAGCTTTCCCTCTTGACCCGACCAGATGAGCCCTCTACCAGAGAGTTTGTCTTATTTTCTGTGGACTTGAGACAGGCAGATCACCAGACCTCAGATTTTCTACCAAATGAAGAGCTAGCTGCTATAATTGTCAAAATTCCCCCCAAAATCAAGCAAGGCACCATTACCGATGAGGTTAAACTGAGTTCTTACAACAACTCGTCTGAGGGTAGCGCACAGCTTCAGCTTCCTGCTGGCAGTGAGTCCTTTATCAGTGCAACAGTGTTACTTCCAGGTGGTATGCATAGCCTCCCGAGTAAAGGTGGACCTTCATCCCTAATAGAACGTTGGAATTCTGGTGGATCGTGCGACTGTGGGGGTTGGGATTTAGGTTGTAAACTCAGAGTTTTTGCCAATCAGAATCAAATAATCGGGAAATCAAGTTCATCACAACCTTCTCCAATAACAGACCAGTTTAAGCTTTTACCTCAGGTATAAATATTTGATTTTTCCAAGCTAATATGAGAGCTCGTTATTTTGGTCATTTGCATTTTACTTAGATTCATCTTTTTGATCCCTTGCTCACTCACAGGAAGGAGTACCAGAAAACCATTGCGTCCTGAGCCTGGCTACTTTCAAAGATATGATATACTCAGTTGAGTTTGATTCTTCTTTATCGCTTCTGCAAGCATTCTCCATTTGTCTGGCAATGATAGATTGTAGGAACTCACGTCAACTTCCAGAAGCAAGTATCTTATTTGAATCTAAGACTTCAGGAAAGTCAAAGTTAATGGATAATGATAGATTGTTGACTCCTAATCCTCCTGAAAGAGAAGCTCCTGCAGAACATATAACTTGTCCGCCACTTTCTCCTTTTGGAAGGATCTAGCTGGAAGTTTGGACTTCGTTCGATGTGTAAATGATATCAGGTATACATTTCCAGGCCCGGCAATCAATTTTTACTCTTGTTGATCGGGGCCTCTCATAGATAGATCTGGAACCTGAATAACCTTTTGTCTTTAAAATGCTCTGTTCTTCTTTGGCAGTCAATCTATACAAGAGCCGAAGGTCTTTGTAGCTTCTAATATTTTTTGTTAACCATAGAGAAAAAAATAGTGTATGTACTTTCAAGGGACTCAATCAACATCCATCTAAGTGTGCATATACACAAGTAGACTGTAAATTTTGTTTTGGTTAGTATGAGAACATCAAAATTATTGTTCCCTTGCCAACTTGAGTCAAGCTCGACTAGCAAAATATTATTCTCAACCAAACGATAAACCTTTTGAAAACGTCCTTTAAGCCATCGACTTTGATGATGACAATGACTCGAGGGTTCAATAACTCACACTCAAGTTTCATTAGACAATAGAAGATCTTTCCATTTAGCTATCCTTATACATCACAAGTTCTCAAAATCTGTTACTATCACACAATGTTCTCATCATCATGTTCATTGCCACACACCACATTCCGTCCTTATCTCAAACAAAATTCAATAGAAATGTGTGGATGAGAGTGTGATACATTACATTGTCAAATAGGGAATAACAGAACTTCTGATATTAATCTTTTTCGTCCCTAATCTTTGAATGGAGTCGTCAATTTTCCCCTCTATTTTAAATAGCGAATGAAGAAGGCTGCATGTGTCATGTTGCCTCCTTTAGGCAGCCAGGTCTGGCATAGGCCCACGATGCTCTGTTTAGTGGTCTTTCTTGTCTGAGATGCCCCACTTGAGTTCTACCCCCGATCATCCTGCCTTTTAGCTTCTTTTTTTGGGCATATTCCCTTTCCATTGAACTTTGAAGCATGGAATTGGTATAACCCACCTGTTACATCGCGCTACTATTCTTAGGCTTTCTTCCAGTACTAGCTCCATGTTTTTCTTCTGACATGCCCCTTAGGGATAGGGTGTTGTTTGACTTGCAATTTTAACAGATCTGTATTTGTGTAATGTACAATTGAAAGTTTGCATTTATGTAGCTCATATTTGAACTGTGGAGGGATATGAGTTGTATGAACTTGTTTGTGTAATATGTATTTAGTTTGTGATTTATAATATATTTGTAGGTCCATAGTCTATGAGCATAACTCAACTAGTCGAACATACGTCCTGATCAAGAGGTCATAAGTTTAGATCTCTCTTTTCTTGTTGACCTCAAAATATAACATCTGAGATTATCATACCAAACATTTATGTTATACACAAACTGTGATATCCTACGTCGGTTGGAGAGGGGAACGAAACATTCCTTATAAGGGTGTAAAATCTCTCCCTAATAGACGTGTTTTAAAATACTTGAGGGGAAGTTTGAAATGAAAAGCCCAAAGAGGGCAATATCTACTATCGGTGGATTTGTAAACTTAGGCTATTCACGTGTTGTTGAACTCAAATATGGCTTAGGAGATAATGAAACCAACAGCTTCCCCTACATCTGTAAGTGAGTTTGCAGGTTCATAAACTCAATGAAGGGGAGCCGAATATGTAGACATAAACATCAAAAGATCTGTCCCCCCCCTCTCTCTGAAATGTCTATTCTTGCATTGCTTTTGTCGTTTGGTACATGCAGAAGCCGAAAAGCCTGGTTGGTTTCTCCAAAATGCATCATGAACAAGAAAAAGGAAAAAAAAAAGAAGGCCACACCACACCTACCCATGCATGTGTTCTCTAATTTGTGAATTTGCACTTGATTGGGTGTACCCTTTGCTTTGGTGACTAATTTTGCAGCTTTGAATAAAAGGAGACACAAAACGTGGTACATTGATGATGAAGAACAAGAAGTAGCTAATCTTAGCTCTCACTGTTCCCCAGTTGAGGAATTCAAAGCCTTTTTGCTCTGTATAATGTTGGTAAGTGGGCAAGCAGAGTATCCCCATTCTCTTCTGCTGTGGCCTGTGCAGAGTAATGTTTTGTTTAATGCTGGGAGTGAATTTGCCTTCTAAAGTTGTATCTTGCTTTGTTTACCCATTTTTTCCATGTGGGCTTCATCATTTCCCCCCTCCCCTTGTGTGTGTTGCACTCATTGATAGCAAAAACAAAAACACAAAGATGTAATTATCTAAGTTCACCATTAGCAGATATTGTCCTCTCTTGACTTTCTCTTGTAGACAGCTCCTCAAGATTTTGTGTATGTTACAAATGGTATTAAAGCCAAACACCAGACGATGTGCCAACGAAGAGGCTGAGTCTCGAAGGGAGGTGAACAAGAGGCAGTGTGCCAGCAAGGACGTTGGGTCCCAAAGGGGGTGAATTGTGAGATCTCATATTAGTTGAAAAAGAGAACGAAACATTTTTTATAAGAGTGTGGAAACCTTTCCTTAGAAAACGTATTTTAAAATTTTTGAAGGGAAGCTCGAAAGGGAAAGTTAGAAGAAGACAATGTCTGCTTCCTAGCGGTGGACTTTGATTGTTACAAAAGGCCGAGTGGTTTCAATAATCAGTCAAAGATGGGTCTCTTTTTGGGATAATGATTAATTAAAGATGTTTTTCTTTTGTAGGGAATGGGTTTTATTTTATACACATGGAGAGATTACTGTTGGGTTTGTACAGGACTAAATCTAGTTTGGTTCTTATATTTATATTTTTATATTTTTATTATATATATACATATAATAATAAATGAGTTGGAGATATGTTTGCCAACATGCTAAAGTATTGCCCAATGCATTTAAAATTTATTAAATCATGAAATTCCTTTGTTTAAATTATTAAATATTCTACATTTTTTGTTCATGCCAAATATTGTATGGTTCAATGATGATTGTCATAGTAAAATTAGTTATAAATATATTTACTTTTTTTTCAATAAAATACAGAGGGTCGAGCCAAAATTAATAATAGGAAGGAACAAAATTTTACGCCCGAGTTTCGATAATATTTTTTAACTTAAATATAAAATATCATTGTAATTTCAAATATTTTCATAGTTTCTTTAATATATAAAAAATTAAAAAATATAAATAAACTTTTAAAAGTTTCATTAATTAATTTAAATTATTATTTTTTTAAAATAGTATTTTTTTTAATTAATTTTTTTATTTATTAGTTTTAAAGTATATATTTGAAATAAAGTATTAACCGTCCCAATTTAAATATATTTTTGAAACAAAACGTTAACTATTTCCATTAAAATATTTTAAAACATACTAGGACGTTTTAATATTTTTATATAAAATATTTAACGTAAACTTAATATAGAAAAATACCTTTTATTAAACTTATTTAGACAGCCAAATATAAGAAAGTCCAACCGGTATTTATGCAAATTTTATAATATTAAAACAAAACACTTTTCGAAAGTCGAAAATAAAATAAAAAAATAGCATGAAATTTGGTGACAAAATAAATTAAAAACCCAAAATTCAACTTTTGACTCACATTTATTTATTTATTAATTTAATACCACTGGAAAATATTAATAGTAAAATTAAATCAAAAAGGAAAAAAATAATGTTAAAATTATACAAATATAACTTTTTTTTAAAAATAAAAAAAATCCAAATGGTTTTGTTATACCTGAAATTTATTTGGTTAATATTTAATGTACAAAATAATTATTTACCATTAATCATTGACTTTAAATCTATGAAAACAATTGATTACGTAAATTATTTTAACAATATATTTTTTGATAAAATAAATTGTAACTAATTTAATTTTCTATAATATAATTGAAAAAATCACATCAATTTTTACAGCAAATAATTTTTTTAAAGTATAAGTAAATAATTAAAAATTGTGGTATTTTTGTATAACTTAACTTAATAATTATAAAAAAAAGAAGCGTTAAATTGTCCATATTTTTTTTAAAAAAATTATAATAATATTCTAAAATAAGTTTTTACAAATTTTTTTTAATAACATTTAATATATAACTATTGGAAAAAAAAATTATGTAAAAAAAAAAGAAAAAAAAGAAAAAAACATTACCCCACGCGCGGACATGAAGATTGCGACGGTTTCACCACTCCCCATTTCGTATTATTTATAATTTGGCGCTTAGAGGTGCATCTTACGCGGCTCCAACAACTCGCAGCTGAAGAACAAGAGAGAGAAACAGATTGAGTGGAGTGAGAGAGAAGAGAAAACTAAAAAAGCAGTGTGATGAAGCGGAATGATGAGGCTGCAAGAAAGTGAAGAAGGTAACACAGGCTTTGGATCGGAGCAAAAAAATCGCTTCAATCCTCTTCCTTCTTCTTCTTGATCTCTACTTTCTCGATTCCCCAAGCAACTCTACTTCAACTTCTTCCCTACTTGCTGCTGCTCGCCTTTTTTGCCATCACTTTTTTTCTTCAAAATCTGTGTGATTGACTAGGGAGGAAGTTGCGTGGTTGTGGATTGGAAGATTGAGGAGTTCGTGGTTTGGTTTAACTTTGATTCGTTGGGGTTTCTCCATCTGATTTTTGGTTTGTTGCAATGGGAGCTCGTTGCTCCAGATTTGGCCTCTGTTTTTGGCCTTCTCAGATCGAATCTAATCTCAACGACTTATCGTGTGCTGGTGAGTGTTACTTTGTGGTTTTCATTTGTTGATGGAGGTTTTTTTTTTTTTTTTTTTTTTTTTTTTTTTTTTTTTTTTTTTTTTTTTTTTTTTT
>NW_019268529.1:570944-605732 GCF_002738365.1 Cucurbita moschata
TTTTTTTTTTTTTTTTTTTTTTTTTTTTTTTTTTTTTTTTGTCGTTGTTGGAATTAGGGTGTTGTTGTTTGTGTTGTTGAATGCAGAGAATGATGATGCATTGCCTGGATTCTGTGAGTACAGCTTTGATCAGTTAAGAGCTGCTACTTCGGGATTTTCTTCGGAGAACATTGTTTCTGAGCATGGTGAGAAAGCGCCCAATGTGGTTTATAGAGGCAAGCTTGATGACGACCGAGTGATCGCTGTGAAGCGCTTCAATAAGTCGGCCTGGCCCGATTCTCGCCAATTCCTAGTCCGTGATTTTGCTCTGATTTGATATTATGCATTGCCTTAATGTTACTGAGCTGTCTGAGTGTGCGTATTAATGTCTAAGCAGGAGCGTTTAAGGTGATTGTTAGTTGTGTTTTGGCTTTTCAGGATGAAGCTAGAGCCGTGGGGCAGCTAAGGAACCAGCGGTTGGCGAATTTGATCGGCTGCTGCTGCGAGGGCAATGAGAGATTACTAGTGGCTGAGTTCATGCCCAATGAAACTCTCTCCAGACACCTTTTTCACTGTAAATTTTCGTCTAGCCTTTTGCCCTCTTCCATTGACGCTAAATGAGTGTTTATGATGCTGAAAGTTATGGATTTCGCTTTTTCTTTTTGGTTGGTCTTTTATACTTTATATACATCGAAGTAAACTACACAAATAATCCTATCTTTGTTCGTGGTTGGAAAGCAAGCATGCAAGTGCACGCTTTTAGTTAATTTGATTACTTTTATGGTTGATTTTCTGTAGGGGAAACCCAGCCCATGAAATGGGCAATGAGGCTTCGAGTGGCATTATATTTAGCACAAGCTTTGGAGTACTGCAGTAGCAAGGGACGGGCCCTGTACCATGATCTTAATGCTTATAGAGTTCTCTTCGATCAGGTACATATTTCGTTCTTTTCAAGTGTTGGGACATATTTCATGGGCTGTTAGTAATTAGCTATACCCGACAGGATGGCAATCCCAGGCTCTCATGTTTTGGCCTTATGAAGAACAGCAGAGATGGAAAGAGCTATAGTACCAACCTGGCTTTCACCCCTCCTGAATATATGAGAACAGGTATTGAACATCTACTGATTAGACATGGTGTGTTCAAGTCATTCTTAAAGATTTGTTGGTAAAATTCTCTATATATATATATACATTTTTAGGTGCATTTCCTAATCACTCTGGGTATTATGCTAATTGTATAATATCCATTTGACAGGGAGAATATCGCCAGAAAGTGTTGTGTACAGCTTTGGCACTCTATTGCTTGACCTACTCAGTGGGAAGCATATTCCCCCAAGCCATGTAAATTGTTTCTTCCTTTAGAGGTTTCTCTGCATGTGAAAGTTTGGTTTGACTTTATCCTCAAATACAAAAACTTTATCTTATACAAAAACTTGTGATTCTGGAAATCTAGCCTCAATAACTTGGCTGCGGCTCTGACTAATTACCAGCATTTTAAAGAACATTATGTTATTGTTGGAGAGGAGTCCCACGTCGGCTAATCAAGGGGTTGACCATGAGTTTATAATTATGGAATACATCTCTATTGATTGGTGTTAGGCCTTTTGGGGAAACCAAAATCAAAGCCATGAGAGCTTATGCTCAAAGTGGATAATGTCATACCATTGTGGAGAATTGTGGTTCCTAACATATTGCACTCGGCTATCTTTAGTTATTATTTAAGCTTTTGCATTCTTGAATTAGGGAACTTCATGTTGAATTTTAACCAAGTTCACTTCTCTCAGGCACTGGATCTTATCCGTGGAAAAAATTTTCTGATGCTGATGGACTCATGTTTAGAGGGTCATTTCTCTAATGACGATGGAACTGAATTAGTGAGGTTGGCTTCAAGATGTTTACAATATGAACTTCGTGAGAGGCCAAATGTCAAGTCACTTGTAATTGCTCTCACAGTTCTTCAGAAAGAAACCGAGGTACAACCACCCGTTTGATTAGATGTCCTGATATTAACTATCCATAAAAGTCGTGCTAGTTAGCATAGTCTGTAAAAGATGCTATGTTTGATACTGTACGCAACATAATATAGGCCACAGTCCAGTAATATTCTATACAGCCGGTTGGCAATAATGCAGAAAAAAGAGAATCGTCCAAATTTATACAGTTCTTTGTCTTTCCACTGGTCTATGTCAGGTTCCTTCTCATGTTCTTATGGGAATTTCCCACGGGAATGCTTCCTCCAAGGAAATGTCATTATCACCTTTTGGGGAGGCTTGCTCAAGATCGGATCTTACTGCAATACATGAACTTTTGGAGAAGGCTGGATACAAGGATGATGAGGGAGTTGCAAATGAGGTTCGCAAATTCATCTATAAATTAAATTTTCTAAGATCAGAGATAATGGAGGCAACTTTATGTTCATTAGGAATTCTTTGATCATTCAAATGAACACGTTAAATTAGGCTATTTCGTTTTCTTGTCCATGCCAGTAAAATGCAGCTAGCTAATTTTTAGTGGCATAATTCCTCCTTTATTTATAGAACTGAAAAATCCTTTTAATAGCTTTTATGCTTTTCATTGCTCATCGCAGAGAATTTGCTTTATTTATCTTGCAGCTCTCTTTCCAAATGTGGACAAGCCAAATACAGGAAACACTCAATTCTAAAAAGCGTGGAGACTCAGCATTTCGAGCCAAAGACTTTGTAACTGCCATTGATTGCTACACGCAAGTACGTGATTAATTTTCAAAGATGGGTTACTTTGAAACCGTTTTTTTATCCTCCAAAACCTCACATAAATGCCAGTAAAAACTTATATTAGGATCTCAAATTCAATCATGGGCTCATGCACTCATAAGAACAAGTGAAAGGCCAGTAAAATTTGGGTTAAAATTGTTTGGAAGACTGATATTTACTGGCTCTATCGATATGTTTTGGTGGTCGGTTTTTTGACATTGATATGTTTTGGGTTTACAGTTCATAGATGGAGGAACCATGGTATCACCAACAGTATTTGCGAGACGTAGCTTGTGTTACTTGATGAGTGATATGCCTCAGGAGGCATTAGGAGATGCTATGCAAGCTCAAGTGGTATCACCAGATTGGCCAACAGCCTTGTATCTGCAAGCTGCAGCTCTGTTCATCCTTGGAATGGAAAATGATGCACAAGAAACTTTGAGAGATGGGACATCTCTGGAATCCAAAAAAGAAAGAACTTAAAAAGGAAAATGTATAGGTATTTCTCTTTAATTTAACATTATTCTTATATTTGTTCTTATGTCTTCTCGCCTTTACTGTTAAGTTTCTGCAACACCGAAAGGGTTTGATTACTAAACTTGTGAGTTGGTGTTGGTGCAAATTTATATTTTCTTTGCCCAACAAAGCTATCTGTGATTCTCTTCTGCTCCACATGTCAAATCTCTTGTTATATCCGTTATGTTCGAAGCAAAATGATCAGATTTTGCCACCATTTTAAAGGTTGGTTTGGAACGACGAAAAAAAGTTTTAAAATATTAAGAAAAAACAGTTTTTTTAGCTCTTAAACTAAACTTGGATGGTTAGACTGTACATCATGAACCTTGGCATTCGACCAAAAAATCATAAGGTCGAATTTCCACGTCATTTTCGAACTAAAAAAATAAGACTGCACGATTTTTTGAACCAAAGAATCATAAGTAGCTCAAATTGCAATTGTTAAACCCCGCTATACCAAAAAAAAAAGAAGACTGCACGATTGATCTACTTATCCTAAAAAAAAAGGGTTTTGAGAGGAAAATTGTCTTGTATATATATATTCTTTTATCCTCGGAGTAGTTTTTGAGGCATTTTAAGGCTTGATGTTTGAATCTTCGACCTATACGTTCTTAAACTATAATAAATAAATAAAAGTTACCATGTTAACAATTATATGTTAAACATTTCAGAGATGGGAAAAATTAGAGCCAATAGATCTCAGTTATCCTGAACCAGTTGAATTCTGAATCCATGTAAGCTGCCTATTCAATTCATCTTCAACATTCATTACAGTTTTTTCACAAACTGTTAGAACAGCTTTCTTTTTCATGGTCTTTTTCGTTAATCAAATGAAGTTTTTCTCACAAAATTACAGTTTTGAACAGTAACGTAAACATTTCAAACTACTTTTAGGGTAAAAAATATTGAACCGGAAGCCAACATGATGGAACATTATTCTTTTTAGACTTAATTTTGGCCAAAGTCCTAATCAGTGACGCACCGACTTAAGTTACTGTCACATCAACTTTTCATCTAATATTCTAATAAATTTCTAATTCAGCAAGTAATTTTAAACAAAAGAACATGTTCATGAGTTTTTTTTTTTATGTTCGTCTCACGGCAGGACGAAGATCACAGATTAACAAATACCAACTAGATTCTTCAACCTATTTAACATAAAAATCCAGTAGTAACTGAGAATAGGAAACAAGTTCTAACTTACACATAGTTCGGGATGATTGATCTTTCTTTATCTCCGAAACAAGCAAAGCTCAAAATGCTCCTCATATGATGGCGTTAGGAAACCTGACTACATTTAAGGACTGCTAATATAGAGAGAATTAGAACTCTGTGAACCTGGAAATAAGGTAGGCCAAAAAGAATCAGCAGCTTAAATTTCTCTGCAGTCTCATGAACTTTGAACCTCAGCTGATGGGTTGCTTTCTCCCAAATTCGTCATTGTGGTTGGTTCGTTCTCTAATGATCTTGGCAAGCTTGGGATATACTTCCAACAGCGCTTGTGAACTCCACTGATCTTCTTTGGAGCTTCAGCAATGGGCGCACCTGGAACCAATTTTTGTCAACCTCCGTCGTCGATGGAAGTAACTTGCACAAAGCAACAATAACTGTAACGACCTAGATCCACCACTAGCAGATATTGTTCTCTTTGGGTTTTCCCTTTCAGGCTTTCCCTCAAGACTTTAAAATACGTTTGCTAGGAGAAGGTTTCCACACCCTTATAAATGGTGTTTTGTTCTCCTCCCCAACCAATGTGGGACATCACAATTTGGGGGCGGTCCCACATCAATTGAAGGAAGGAAAGAGTGCCAGCAAGAACGTTGGGCCCCGAAGGGGGTTGGATTGTGATGTCCCACATTGGTTGGGGAGGAGAACAAACCACCATTTATAAGGGTGTGGAAACTTTCCCCTAGCAGATGTGTTTTAAAGTCTTGAGGGGAAGCCCGAAAGGCAAAGCCCAAAGAGGACAATATCAGCTAGCGGTGGATCTAGGCCGATACAATAACATACAGAAATACAAGTTTGTAGATACCCAAATTTTAATATTCATTTGTAAGTAACATAATGGTTGGCTATGTCGATTGCTAAGTCTAGAGTCGCCTTGTTAGAGACTTCAAAAGGGACCAAATCTAGAGGCCTAAAGGGCAAACGTGCTAAACCAAACTCCATCTTAAGCCTTTCAGGGACTCATGTCTCTAAACTTGAATGCTTGGAGACTATTCATAAAAGAATAAAGAACTAAATTGTCATGAAGTATAATCCTATATACCAGGCATGAAGATTAGTAAACAGTGAACTAACTATAACGTTCTAACTGTTATCTTTCCCAATCACGCATCTAAATTAGCTAGAAAGCATGAACTCTTGATGTCATCGTCCCAAATTATAGAATTTAGCCTAGGCACAAAGATCATGTAAGAGATTCTAAGTATGTATGAATTCTCATTCTTCTAAACAAATATTCGAACAAAATCCCAGCAACGTAATAAAAACAAAAATGAAATTCCAACAACGATTAAGGAACTAAATTTAGTGATATAGAAACTCTAACCATTTTTATGAGCGATGCCCCAAGCCTTGCCATGCGTGCCATTCTGTAGAGACAGTCAAAGGAAAAGCTTAAACCCTGAATCCTAATGTCCCGAAAGTAAACAGATTGTTAAGCTTCCTGTTTGATTATCAATAGTTAGAGGGAAATGTCAAACGCCTCCAAACTCTAAAATTCTATGAAGTTCAGCAAATGCTTAAAGAAACTACACAATCCCGCTTAATTTTTCACCCGAATCACAACCTTTTAAACCCCTCAATCCGTCTATTTGATTAAATGCACATAAGAAATGATAACCACCAGCAGAAAATGTATATAGTTCATTTCCAAATTTTCTGAAGATTATAGAGGGAAAATAATCGCAAACGAACCAGCATCCAAATCCAAGAAACAAAACCAGATGGAGACAGACCTTATACAGATTAATCTTGGTGATCTGGTACGATATTTCATCCCAGTGACCCTTGGCGACATGGTATCCTACTCCCCAATTGGGTAAAAACTGAATTACTTCGAACAGGTTCTTCTTCTTCTTCCTCCGCTTGTTTTTACTCGCAGCAGCCGAGGCACTGGGATCCGAAGAAGAGGTTGACAGCGTAGAAGTGCTGAAGTTTCTGATAAAGCTCGAAGCTAGCCTGGAGAAATCTAGGGCTCGACTGATCGTAGTTCTGTTGGCGACAGCCATTGGCGTCTCTCTCTCTAGGTTTGGTTGCTCCTCTCCGGTACTAAGTGAAAATGGGGAGTTTTTGTATATTGCTTTTCTACCCTTTCAATTTACATATTTACAATTATAATCCCTTCCATTATATAAAATATTATTAAAAAAATAGATGAAGAGGAAGCGGGGAGATTTTTTTTTTCTATTAGTTGAATGAAGCTAGGGACGAGAATTATATTCACCGTCCCCAGCAATTTCATTTATAGGACTAACCCTGCTCGGAGTTATAAATAAAGATGGAGCAGATTGAGACTTCTTCCTACTAGCTAAACGAAGCTAGAGATGGGAATTATATTCTCCATTCTCGACAATTTTATTCATAGGTCGTGTCCATTTCATCTATAGAGCTGACCCTGCTCGGAATGCTCGGAATTATACAGAGATTATTTTTGCTTAAGTTTTTTTAATTCACCTTCTACAATTCAACTAAATAAATAAAATAAGGAGAGAAAATGTGTGCATAATAATTCAATTTTAGCTTTCATAAAAAAATGTGTAATTAAAAAAAGTTAAATGTAATAATTCAATTTTTTTTAATAACCGATATATACAAATTAATTAGATATACCAAATTAAATAAATGATAATAATTATTTATTTTCTCTTAATTGTAAATAATGTTAAGTAACCTTTCAATTAATTTTATTTATTATTTTAATATAATTTTGATATATTTCAAAGAATAATATATTTTTAGATATAAATTTTAAAATTGTATGTAAAAATGAAAATTTTCAATTAAAATTTATTTGTGGGTAAATATTTGGTATAATTTAAATGGTAAATTCTAGAATATGTTATTGATATTGAATGAAAGTCCATGTCAGCTAATTTAGGGAATAATTATTAGTTTATAATTATTGGTACGAAGTCATTTGAAGCAAAACATATAATTATCATTTTGGAGGGTCGTGTTCAACAGTTTTTGCATTTCCCCCATCAACAAGCTTTGATCGGACGTTTTCCCCAAATTTTCCTTTTACGGACATTTATCGTTACCATCTTCAATCTTCACGGAGCTCACTTGAAGGCCGAATTTTTGTTAAAGCTTATGGGAAATCTGTATCCAGGAACGTATCTTGAGCTTCCTTGAATTTCCTTTTACTGCAAATTTCATCTGGTTTCGATTAGAAAGTATGAACTTGTCGGTGAAGAACAACTACGAGAATCAAAGAATTTGTTGACTTCTGTCTCTACCTGATCGAGTTGAGAGCGATGGAGTTTGCTTCTCTGTTTAATTTCAGCATTCGGAAACCATATGAAGCTCTGTTTTGGATTTGTGCTGTTCTACTGGTGCAGAATAGTAAAGGCTCCTCGTCGGATTCCAACTATTTGATCGGACTTGGAAGCTACGATATCACTGGACCAGCGGCGGATGTTAACATGATGGGATATGCTAACATGGAACAAATTGCTGGTGGAGTTCATTTCAGATTGCGAGCTCGTACATTTATTGTCGCGGAGCCGCAGGGTGAGAGGGTGGTATTTGTTAATCTCGATGCTTGCATGGCCTCGCAGCTGGTGACAATCAAGGTGCTTCAGAGATTGAAGGAAAGGTATTTGAAATGTTTCCTTTCAATCTATAACTAAGTTAAGAAACTTGTTAGAAAAAACTGAAATAAAAATGTTGAGATATATGCTGTTCTTCTGATGAAATCCGTGTAGAAAGGGAAGGGGACATTGTTCGGAGTTTGGAGCCATTTCTAATGTCCTTCAATTTCAGGTATGGAGACCTTTACACCGAGAAAAATGTAGCCATTAGTGGAATACATACACATGCCGGACCAGGTGGTTATCTCCAGTACATTGTTTACATAGTGACATCTCTTGGATTTGTGCGACAGTCATTTGATGTTCTTGTAAATGGTATTGAGAACAGCATTATTCAAGCTCACGAGAATCTGCGCCCTGGCTCTATTTTCATAAACAAAGGTAAGGGATAGGACTCATTATCATTGCACTCGATTCAGTGGAAGTACTGCAATTTTCTTTCTTTCTCTTCATTGGGGATTTAATCTTATTGCAAAGAGATGCATATATTACCCTGATGATATAGAAATAGATTCTGAATGTTGGATAGAATGCTTTTGTTTATATTTAACAATATGGGATTTGATATGATGACTGCATGAAGAAAGTTATTGCAGATTGGTTCTCTTTGCAACTAAGAAAGATGAATTGCCTGTGGTTTTTTATTGTTCAACTTGCAGGAGAGCTTTTAGATGCAGGTGTGAACCGCAGCCCTAGTGCATATCTCAATAACCCTGCAGAAGAGCGCCAGAAATATGACTACAATGTTGACAAGGAGATGACCCTATTGAAATTTGTGGATCTAGAATGGGGTCCTATTGGTAGCTTTAATTGGTTTGCGACTCATGGAACTTCTCTGAGTCGTACAAACTCATTGATTAGTGGGGATAACAAAGGTGCTGCTGCACGATTCATGGAGGATTGGTTTGAGAAAAAATGTGGGATTGCCTCAGATCTTGATATATCTGTAGAGGACACAATCCCTCGAAGGGTCTCAAACATAATACCTGACCTTTTCATCAATCGTAAGTTTTTTTTTTTTACGAGCTTTACGTCAAAGTGCTGGTCATATGGTTCAACTCTCAAAAAACTGATAGCTAGGGAAGGTAGTGTGGATGTTGTTTAGTATGGATACAACTATAGTTCTATCATTGCTGTAGCTGCTTGTCCATAATTCTTTATCAAAGAGCTCAGACATATCTTTATATCAAGTGAACTCAAAAAAAGAAAAGGTCGGCGTATCAACTCTTGGATAATTTCCTTATCAATGTTTAGTGGATGCAATACTAATATGATTTTGGATACGCTTGAAACAAATATTTTTAATTCGTAACTTTTTTCCTCTGATACTCTATTTATAGGAACATCACGTACGGGACTGGGTCTACTCTCTTGCCCGAGTTTATATTTCCAGTAAAAACCCTATTAGCCAGCTTCCCATACCAATACCTTCATTCCAATATTCTATATCTCAATCAGCGAATTAAAAAAATGTTCATTAAAATGATAAATCACATAAAATTCCAAACCATCTTAAAACAATATCCAAAACATTATTCCACAACTTTTTGTGGCATGCACTAGTTCAACTTTTGTCAATTTCTTCAGTCCTCTTCTGGTTAACATGATTGCCAAAAGTAAAATATTGGTACGACTGAGATATTTGGTAGAGTACTCTATGATTTACATGATATGATCAGCTTCTGGGATTCACTGAAGTACTGACCAGTATAGAATAGTTTTTAACTGCAGATGGAGGTGTAATATATTTAAATTAGTCTAGTTATCAATTCAAATGTCAGTTATGCATCTGGCATATGGTTTTGATGACAGAATACTTGGTCAAGCTGCATACATGGAGCAGATACTTGTAAAGTCAATACAGTAAAAAAAAAAAAAAAAAAGTTCTCTTGTAGACAAACTATGAAAGAGGAAACATATCATTCTCAATTTCCTGGTATTTTCTGACACAGATCACGAGTTACTTGAGCTTGCTGCATCTTTCCAATCTCCTTCTGGTAGACCAGCAACCAGGATTCTAAGTTCTTCAAGGCGTGTCAGGGGTGCCCTCAGGAATGCTGATAAACCTCAATTTGTGTCAGCATTTTGTCAATCAAATTGCGGTGATGTTAGCCCAAATGTTCTTGGTGCCTTCTGTATAGATACTGGACTTCCATGTGATTTCAATCACAGTACCTGTGGTGGGAAGAATGAGTTATGCTATGGCCGGGGACCAGGGTAAGTGTCCTGCACTTGAAGATCCTTATTAATTTCAGAGAAGCTATAAGTAAATTTTGACATCAACATGCCAGTTATCCTGATGAATTCGAAAGCACACGGATCATAGGAGAGAGACAATTCAGAAAAGCAGTTGAGCTGTTCAGTAATGCACCAGAGCAGTTAAAGGGAAAGGTTGACTTCCGACACACATATGTAGACTTCTCTAAGCTTGAGGTGACTCTTGAACGTGGAGGAACTACTGAAGTGGTACAAACATGTCCTGCTGCAATGGGGTACTCATTTGCTGCTGGAACCACTGATGGACCCGGTGCCTTTGATTTTGAGCAAGGAGATGACAAGGTAATAATGACATTAATTGGTAGTTATTACAGTATGAATGATTCCATCTTATGGACTCTCACCATCCTTCTTTACCTCAATGATGTTAATTTATCAGGGAAATCCTTTTTGGAGGATCATACGTAACTTTTTAAAGACACCAAAGAAGGAACAAGTTGATTGTCAGCGGCCAAAGCCCATCTTACTGGATACTGGTGAAATGACAAAACCATATGATTGGGCTGTAAGTTCCAATTACATGCGTGTAATAAACTGTCCATAGGAATGATAAATTGTTTTGCCCCATTATAGTCTGTCTTTCTAAAATTTTCTAGTACTTATTTTCTTAAACAAGAAATAACTTCTCATTGATATAATGAAAAAGGAAAAAATGATCAAGGTTACAAACTCATGAAGGGAGTGAAAATAGGAGAGAGAAAATAAAAAATCAAGAACTTAGAACTTAGAAAATACTTATCCACATCAATGACTATGTCCATGTATTATGAAATTAACTTTCATTATTTCTACAGCCGTCAATACTTCCCATCCAAATCCTCCGAGTGGGGCAGCTTATCATTCTAGGAGTACCTGGAGGTAGTAGCTTTCTTTATTGCTCTACTTTCTCTACCAGTTTATGCACTTTGCACATATATTGGGAGAGTCGCCTTCGTTTTCCATGCTTATCATTCTTGGGGCAGCTTATCATGCTTGTTGAAGTTTTTAGTTTTTTTCATATTGACGGATTTGTATGCAATTGTGTGTGCAAACCTGAAGCTTGGCTGGAATAAGTAGGCCATACTTCTGCATGTGTTATTTTGTCTAAAGTGCTTAGGTATACAATGTAGCTGCAAGGAAGCCCTTAATTGGCTTGATGTGGTTTGGAGAAGGTGACTATCGGGAACATTCAGTTTATATTTCTCCATCATTATGAATAGAAAGTCCCAAGAAAATATCATCCTTCTTAAGTGAATTACCCTCTCCCCCTTTTCTGATCCTCCTCAACTCATAAATTCTTTGAGAAAGCCTTGGTTTTCCGTTGCAAAATTTGCAATCTGTGGATGTATTTGAATTTTACCTTATGAGGGAATCCAAGGAATGGAAAAATTCTGAAACCCAGCTGTGGAGATTTTCATGAAAATTTTTTAGCTGGAAAGAAAGTGACAAATTTTTCAGAATAATGGAAGACAATGGGAACTATGTGAAGACATTTGAGACCTCGTAATTTTTATTGCTTATGGATTACCTTACAACACCTCCCCCCCTGTTGGCTGCAGAAAGTAACTTTATTTCTCCTAGTAATTTCGTTTAACCATTGATATTGCCTTTTTCTCTGATCACTTCGTTTCCATTCTCTAAGCTTCATGTCTTCGCATGAAAAGTTCATGTGATCTTTTCTAGAATAATTTTCCATCTGCTTACAGAATTCCAAAAAGTTCATAATTTCACTGTCATGTTGTCGCTTTCACTCTGAAGTCTGATATCTGTTAGAACTCTTTTGCTGCCAGAATTTACGACAATGGCTGGGAGGCGCCTTCGTGATGCTGTGAAAACAGTGCTAACGGATGGAAGTAAAAGTGAATTGAGTGGTGACGTTCATGTTGTTATTGCGGGATTAACAAATTCTTACTCACAGTATGTCACCACTTTTGAAGAGTTCCAAGTTCAGAGATATGAGGTCAGTTCTCCATGTAGAGGCTAAACAGTTGCATGTGGAATTGATTTTCAGGCAATTTAGGAGATCCTTTCATAGTGGAGAAATATTTAGTCACAGTAAAAAAAAAAATAGTAGATAGAAGAGTGCTTGCAAGTTAACTCAATAGTATGGTTGCAAATGCTGAGAATCATCATTATCATTACTTTTATCTTATACCTGCCAAAAAAAAAAAAAAAAATTGAGAGGAAATAAAAATGCTCAATCTTCTCCTTTTTCTTTCAAGTTCATTAGTTGTTTTATGAATCTGTGAATACCTACTCTTTAATTCTTTCAAGTTTATTGGTTGTTTTATGAATCCGACAGCTTTTATTTTATCTATAAGCCTGAGACTTGTAAATGCTGTAAATCTTGATACTGCTATTTAGAATTCCGCATGAACACGTCTTATTGTTGAAGTACTAATGGATTCTTCTGCATTTCCTCTCTTAGCTCTTAGGATAATAAAAAGAACAAACAACTTAGAGACATAAAGAAGTGTAGAAGACAGAATGTTCTTTGGTGATGCTGTAGCATGAATTTTGTATTTTCTAACTTACCGACACAAAATCTTGGTTTTCAGGGTGCCTCTACATTATACGGTCCTCATACTCTAAATGCCTACATTCAAGAGTTTAAGAAGCTTGCCCATGCGCTCATAGATGGCCAAGCAGTTGGTGCAGGGCCACAACCTCCAGATTTACTGAATAAGCAGATAAGCCTACTGCCGCCTGTTGTGATGGATGCAACTCCTCGTTCAGTAAAATTTGGGGATGTAAAATCTGATGTTCCCAAGAATTCCACCTTCAATAGAGGTGATATGGTGACAGTTACCTTTTGGTCAGCCTGTCCTCGGAACGATCTCATGACTGAAGGTACATATGCATTGGTGGAGGTTCTTCATGACAAAAAGCTGTGGGTTCCAGCCTACGACGACGACGATTTCTGCCTGCGTTTTAAGTGGTCGAGACCGTTCAAGCTTAGCAGTAAAAGCTATGCAACCATAGAATGGAGAATCCCTAAAACTGCAACTCCAGGAGTTTACAGAATAACACACTTTGGGGCAGCAAAAGTACTTTTTGGATCGATCAACCATTTCACAGGCTCATCTACTGCTTTTGGTGTAGTGTAGGAAATGTACAAAGGTACGCAGGTTATCAATGTTCGTCTTCTAGATCCAAATCCAAGTTGCTTTACAAGTTTACATCTGGGACTATCTTACAGAAAAACACAACTAACATGGGAAATGTATTCGGTATATTACAGTTTCTGAATCTGGACGGTTCACATTAGAATTTCGACCTTAAAGAAAGAAATACATGTCAATTACTACTTAACTATGTTCATGTTGATAAGTGTTATTCTAAAGATGATTTCGACCTTAAAGAAAGAAATACATGTCAATTACTACTTAACTATGTTCATGTTGATAGGTGTTATTCTAAAGATGATATCGAAAGGTTTGGGACGGTTGTCCTAGAAATTTTCATGTGCTTTGGGTCTGCCTAGGAATTCAAGGGGTTAGCATCTTCTAATCTTCCTCGTGATCATATGAAAATGCACAAAGAGAAAACCTCTGGCATTCACATGATCCAAGCAGTCATTTGTGAATTTATTTTCATCCCTTTCAGAAAACTTATTCATATGGTTTTGCTTTTACCCTATGAGAGCCTATGTGATGCGACCTTTGAAGCTAAATTAAAAATCAATCAAAGGTGTACATTGAACCCGCCCATCCGAACTTACCCAACTCGAATTATAGGAGTTGAGTTGGGTTGGACTAGCATTTTGGGTTGGGTTCGATTAATTTTCTGAAATTGAATAAATTTGGTTAAGGTATCGAGTTCATTAAGTTGATTCAAACCAAACAAAATTTTATAAAATATATTAAGATAACTTGTGTATTTGTGCGAGATGGAGCTCTTATAGCTTATGGCTAGAGGCATAGGGGCCGATAACAAGCATAGTTTATGGCTAGAGGCATGGGGCCCGAGAATAGTAAGGATAACAAGCATGAACCCACCAAGCGAGGAGCGGGCAAGGGCTTGGTATGACTAGGCAAATTTCTTTTTTATTGAAAATTAAGAGAGGACCGAAGTTGAAGGAGGAGAATCATATGAATCCTCCTTAATTCATGAAGCCCAAAATTGACGTTTTAATACCGATTTTCTGGTAATTATGTGGTATTTTAATTCTAAAGTGTGCAGGTTTGAATCTAGTTATATACATTATTTTTTCTATTATTTTGTTTAGTTTCTATATGAGAAAGCAAATATCATTTTCTATTTTATGAACTTTAAATGACAAAAAAGTATCTCATTATTTGATACAATTATATTATTTTTAAACACATTATTTTATAATATGAATAGACTAACAAACCATTAAATAATTAAATGGTCTTACAAAATCTCTTGAAAATAGCGGGATTTCGACCGAACATTTATTGTCTAATAGAAACATTCCTATTAAATTTCCTTATTCTAAAACCCTATAATAAATGTCTTGACAAGCTTTTACTCCCAAAGTTACTTTTGGTGTCTGAGTGTGCCTGGGAGAACGAAAAATCAAGAGCGTCTGAAGGGAAATCGAGGGGTTGGTTCATTGGGTATTTTGAGGGCCACTCGGAAAGTTGTGTTGCTGTTTTCGGAGGAAGAGTTTGAACGGAAGCAAGGTATTGACGTCGAGGACGCTGCGAGATCGGCGGGAACGGAGGAGACTGCGTCGTCATCGTCGGCGCAGATCGATTAGGGTTTTCGTTGTTTATCAGGTAAGGAAGACAAGTTGTTGGATTCGGGTCGGGTATCACGTATACTCGCGACCCAATAGCCTACTGTTTCAACCCCCCGCTCCAGCCCACATCCCAGGCG
Source organism: Cucurbita moschata (assembly GCF_002738365.1). Lineage (NCBI taxonomy): Eukaryota > Viridiplantae > Streptophyta > Magnoliopsida > Cucurbitales > Cucurbitaceae > Cucurbita > Cucurbita moschata. The sequence goes on from NW_019268529.1 coordinate 586,092, forward strand.
AGAAAGCGGGCCGCGTGCACATTCGCCCCAACATCGTGGCTCCAGTTTCGGCCTCTCGACTTGGCTTGGCGTTTTCGTCGGTTCAGCTCCATCAATTACCGCGGCTCGACTCGGCGACTTAGTTGGTCGGCTCGGCGGCTTGCCTTGGCTCGGTATCTCTATAATATATCGATTCCTAGGTTTTAAACCCCTCTGAAGCCATTTCTGCTCTTATTTTTACCATCGTAAGTATGGTTCCTAACCGTTAAAGATAGATTACGTTGGGAGTTTATTTTGATAAATGACACAAGATTTAGCCAGGATATGATAGGAAAGGTTTCTAAATTTTTACGTGATTATTATAGGACGTAATTAACGGTTTGGAATTAGTTTGTTGGAAGTGACTTCGGCCAAGGCCACCAAGGTAAATGACCTTAGTGTTGGAGTTAGCTTACGTGACCTGTGGCCCCTGCATGCACCATATTTTATGTGATATGACTATATGATGTATGGATTATGTGACTGTTTACGCTATAAAAAGTATAGAATTATGTTGACTGTTGACTGTTTACGCTATGGAAAGTCATGGATTATGACATTACATAAGTGCACTGATAACGTCACATATACATTTCTTATATTACATGACATATTACATAACATGAAAATACATTCCAGTTCAATAAACATTTCATGACATGACTCGATAATACTATGTGTATTCATGGCATCGATCAACATTTTCATGGCATATAATACTAGCTGATCAACTATCTTCTCATAGCATAAACAGTCAACATCATCCATAACTTTTCATAGCGTAAATAGTCAACAATCAACATAATTCATGACTTTTCATAGCGTAAACAATCTATAGTCAGCATAATCCATAACTTTTCATAGCGTAAACAGTCACATAATTCATACATCATATAGTCATATCACATAAAATATGGTACATGCAAGGGCCATGGAGCACACACCATCATACAACACGTAATAAGCTAACTCGAGTAAGGTCACTTACTTCGATGGCCTTGGACGAAGTCACTCAAGCTAATTCCAATAGTTAATTACATCCTATAAGAACCACATAAAAATTTAAGAACCTTTCATGACATATCTCGGCTAAATCTCATGTTATTTATTAAAATAAACTCCCAACACAATATGGTTATAAACCATACTGACCTCAGATAGTAAAAATAAGGTTAAGAAGGGCCGAAAATCTAGGAATCGATATATTGTGGATAATATCGAGTTGCCAAGCCAACACCCGAGCCAGCGATTTGCCGATGACGAGCCGAGGAGCGATGGAGACGAGCCAACCTCGTCCACGTGCGAGCTGAGTCGTGAGTATGCGTGCGAAGCTGGGAAAGCGCGCTACAAGCGTGCATCTGCTGGATCGGTGTTGGGCCGAAACGAACGCGACCCGCATTCATCTGTGGGTTGGGTCAAAGGTCGAACGTGAAACCCGACCCAAATCTGACCCATCGTCTTCCTTACCCGCCAGATAACGAAACCTTAATCGACGCCGCCACCTTCTTCGCTTCCAATTCTGACGACGGTCACGCAACGCACCTTCTTCGATTATGATAGTCAACCTTCCTCGATGTAACGATCCCGACGTCAATACTTCACTTCTACTTATTCTTCGTCCGAAACAGCAACCCCAATGTTCCGAAAACTCACTGAAAAACAGGGAATCAACCCACACGCTTCTCATTCTTTTATACACCCTCAGAGACAGAAGACAAATTTGAAGAGCAAAAATTGTTTTTAAGGAAAGAGAAGGGTTGAACCTTTGAAAAATAAAATTTCAAACATAAAATCTAAAAAAAATAAATTTTAAATCCTTACCGACAGTGTCATCAATTATGATTTATCCATGCATTTAGATTATTTTGCATCAAAATCATATTTGAGCAATTTTAGAGCATGTGGAAAGCATGGTAAGTTCTAACATTTTTTTTATTTTTTATTTTGTAACCCATTATACATTGTTATATTTATTTTCTTTTTTTGTTGCAAACATATATGCTGTTATATCCTAATTTATATAATTTTTAATAATTTATTTTTGTTATACATAATTTCTTTAAACCAATTGGATATATTTAGTTGTTTTACAATGCTCTCTTAAAGTTGTTTTTGACTATGTTATCGTTCAAGAATTTATTTGTCCAATGATAAATTAATTTGAATGTGTTCGTAGGAATAGTAAATAAATATTTTTTTAAAAAAAATAAAATTTTCTTTAATAATCTGCCACCCAACCCGGAAATAGGAATTAAATTTTGGATTGGTTCAAAAACTTTGGTCAACCTAATCCAATTCCCGTAGATAGCTAAGTAACATTTGCTCTTTTTAACAAACATGTTTTAAAAGATTTCTTCGGCTTATGGTTACAATCATCTTGGCCAAAACATTCAATCTTCATCCCTCAAATATCGCATATCAAAATCAAATGATCATATGATGAGAGGGGAAATGTTAAAATTGTAAGCTCAGAAACAGAAAAGTACGTATTGGACAAGAAAAACTCCTAAAATACAACTAACTACTGTACTGCAGGAAACGTCCTAAATGGATTTATGAAACAAATGGCAACTGAATATACATTTATACCTGAGGTTTTGTCTCATCCTCATCATCTTCTAACTGGGATCCATGTAAAATCTAACATGTCCCATCTCTGCTATTTTGTACTCAACAACGGCAGGTAGCTCAGAAGCCAGGCTGATGGTAACTGTATTAGATAGGGGTGTAGCCTTGGTGAATAAATTCATATACCTCAAAGAAAATGTCAAAGAAACTGGCTCGTTTAACTCTATAACTGTTGCTTCTTCTGGCTGCATTCCCCAAAATTGAGACAGATCAAAATTCAGTATTCAAAACGGAATTAAGTTAATGAAATCAGAACTCTGAAGTGTTAAGGCGCATGCAGACCTTGGCTACAGCAGCGTTCTGGCTGCAAACAATGTTTGCAGATCCTATATCATCTATTGTTGAGAACGTGACATCTTCCCTCGTCACAGAGATTATAACTGCAAGAATCGGTGAAGTCAATTAATTTTTTCATAATCCAAGAATTTGTCAGGTAAATCAGATAAAACACTGAAAGGTAAAGGTATTAGGATTGTACCAGTATCACCAATGTTGCTGAGATCTTTGCAAATTCTAGCGAACTCAACAGAAGGCATTTTAACAATAGCATGATGCTCTAAATCTGGAATTCCAAGAAGCTCGCTGTCGATGTCCATCAATCTCATCTCAAAATTGGAAACCTTGCGTTGGGCTGATACCATGGATGGGACGGACAAAAGGTAAGAAAGAAAGCATCAGATACTCGCTTCAGATCCAGAGTCCGATGCACTTCTAGTTAACAATCATTGAAACTGACCTAAGAATCATACTATGTTTAGAGACGAAATGAACCTTGAGATGCAACTACGATTACTTAAATCTAACAGATCAAGAAGTTCAAAAGACAACAGAAAAATAATCCGATAATCTAAAAACTACATAACTATGAGAACGAGGTTCTAAAATGATTGAAACAACTAAAGAAAGACAGAAAGAGCAAGATCATACTGGGGCTTTCAAACACGAAAGTGATAGTATCATTGCCGTCATCAGCCTTGATTCTAATGGCATCATCATTGCCGGCACACTCGAGCATTTTCGACATGTTGTTCAAGTTCATTCCCACAGAAATGTTTCTGTCGCAGCGATATAGTTCAAAGGCCTCCGCTCGAAGGAGAAGAACCACCAGGGCAACATGGCTCGAATCCATGGCCTGAAGCGAGCATCCAGTGGCCGAATAATGGAAGTTTGCATCGGTCACAAAATCTTTGATCGACTCCAAGACCTTCTTGAGGAGCGAATTCTGAACAAGATGAAGTTCCAACATTTTTAGAGAAATTACAGAGCAATGGCTGGGGCTGGGTAGGGTTTGGATAAGCGCGCGAGAAATGGGAAATGAAATTGGCTTTTATAGTGATGATTTGTGAACACAATTTGAATAGGGAGAGTTCGATTTGACGTGTCGGGTAGTTTGATCGTTCCCGCCATTCCTTGTGGGCCGTATTTCTACGGTAGGATTTCAGTTTGGCCCATTTACCCGTAGACTGGGCCTGCCGCTTGGGCCATGATTTATTGCTTTTTATCATTTAGGCCCATTAATGATGGGCCAAGAAATTTCTCACCGGCCCACAATTTCCACTGCTTTGCTTTGAACTTTCTAAAAGGCCTCCGAGAATGGAGAATGGAGATGTAGTCGTTGCTTATAAACCCACCACCATTCTTAAATTAACCAATGTGAGACTTCCTCCGAACAATTCACAGCATTTGATAGACGGAATCTTGATTGTATAGCTAATGATGAGGACATTACACCGGTTTTATTCACGTTGAGGATAAGTTTACGTGTGAATATACGTTTAGAAATATCTGTCAAAATCAATGTAACTCAAATACAAGTGAAGATCGAGCGTAATTCAACTAATGAATGCATAATTATCGTATCAAGACTTCTTGACCTATGGACCATAATCCTTAAAGATGAGTCTCAGTAGTATTGGTAACTTATGCAGAAACAAATTTGCTGTACAAATCTTTGTCATCTTTAATGCCTAAAGAAACATAAAGGTTATCTCTTGCATTTCGAACGGGAAATTCTGCTGAACGAACAGACTCCGAGCAAGAAGACGATAGTAATCTATCTCGATATTCCTTTCGGATTCCCCATAACTCCTCTCCAATAGTTTTCATGGATGGTCGTGACAGTCTCGATGGATCGAGGCATCGGCGAGCCAATTTGAGCATATTCTCTGTGGTCCGTGTGGATGCAGAAGTCCTTCTCAGTCTGGGATCCATGGCAACCACAGCTTCCCCTTCATTCAGCTTCTGCATTGCCTGCGTAAGCAAATTTTTATCATGTCTTCAATATGATTATGATGTATATTTTGTTTGAGCTCTGCTTTGGAGTTTGCATGGGATAAGTCTATATGGAGCTGTTTAGCTCTTGGTTGGACTTAGAACTAAGAAGCTGAGCCAACATTTGACATGGAAATATCACAAAATGGCCTAGTAAAAAGATACCCTTCTCATACACGTTCTCCTATCACAAAGTTCCTTTTCCATAGGACGTATCAACGCCTAATTTAGTTTGTGCGCACCTCGACTGTTCTTATAAGCCAGGCGCTTGATCCTACTCTTTCATTGTTATGTTCATCTAAAAAGAGAGGGAATATAGAGCCCAACTTGAAAACAAGCGAACTCTACTCCTATCACAATTAAGACTTATCTGAGACGTGTTCCATCCACGCAACGCAGAAACTACTATAGTTCTTTTCGAGCTCCTCGACCCATTAGTTCCAAGAAAGAATTTCAAAACAAGACCTCATGATACGGTTGATTATCGAAAATACTCCTAGTATGTCTTCTGGATACTCCAGAAAACTTAGACTCATGGATTTTACTTGCATGAAATCTAGAGATCATAAACACAGTTGAGCCAATGTGCGCTACAAGTTATGCTCGACTAATTCTATAGCTGAGGTTTTTGAAGGGAATGTAATATAAAAATGCAGGGTATAAGGGAGCAAAATACTTACCCATCTTATAGTTACTCTTTCTTTGACATCCCTTTTTGATTCAATTGGGCGTCTTCCTGTCATGAGCTCTACCAGCAACACACCGAAGGAGTATACATCACTCTTCTCAGTGAGCTGATAAGTCCTCAAGTATGCAGGATCCAAGTATCCAGCTGTTCCTTTAACTTGGGTCGAGACATGCGTAGCGTTAGAATCTTCTGCAACAAGGCGTGCAAACCCGAAATCGGCCACTTTTGCTCGTAGTTTCTCGGTGATTAGGATGTTTGTAGCCTTTATATCTCTATGGATTATTGGCGCATCTGTCAGTTGCAAAATAAGAATTCAGATTCAGATTGCTCTCTGCTTCATCAGTTACTAGATAGTTGAACTCAGCAACTGAACAGCATGAGCTAGTTTGTATCTAAACTTGTTTTTAGTGATTTTGAAGTTGTTAAAAATTGTCTTTGTCACGTTCAAAATCACTTCCAAACATGCTTGAACAGTAGAAATTTTAGTTTATATTGGATCTGCACTCCCTAACCATTTCTACGAAAGCTATCAAATGCCTTACGAGGATCGTGTGCATACCATTGTACATGTGAAGATAGGTGATAGCATGAGCAACATCAATGGCAATGTCCAGACGCTCAGCAATCTCAAGCACGACTCCTCGCTTGCCTGGATAAACGAGTTAATCTTCTTGACATTTGCTCCTCTGAACATATCAACAAGATTCAAAATGATTCACCAAAATTGCTTACCATCGAGATGCTCCCGCAGATTTCCATTACCAACAAATTCAACAATAATAATCCTCTCATCTCCTTGCTCCAGATAGCCATACAAACGAACCAAATTCAAATGTTCGATCCTTGACAAAGTTTGTATCTCATTCCTGAACTCTGCCAGCAAACGCTTCTCGTGCGCATTCTGCCAAAAGTATCAAAAACCTGTCATGCTCGCAGAATTGCATCGTATTGATTTCTGGAATGAAGGGAACTATAAACCCTAGATCGATACAAATCTTAACCCTAAGCACTTAATGGTTAGATTAAGATCAATATCATCATTCAGTTCATTGTCAATCTCAAGTTCTATCACGTGATGGACTCAAACTGTTACGTAACTTTCAAGAATGTAACAGAAACCTAATCAACAATGGAGAGAATCGACAGAATTTAACTTGAACTTGAACTCGTACCCTTCTGGCTCGCTTTACGGCAACAAGAGATCCGTCTTTGAGCTTTCCTTTATACACCGTTCCAAATGCTCCACCTCCAACTACATTCGCAGCAGAGAAATTATCCGTCGCCTTGTAGATTACGTCAATCGAGAATCCTGCAGATGCGAAAAAATCGCTGGGAAAGGTAGACGACGAACCGTACGAAGCATACGATCCATAAGACTTCAAAGGCGACGAGTTCCTCCCGAAGCTTCCCGACGAATACGCTACACGTGAAAGAAGAACAAAATCAATTTTCATATCAATAAGCCAACTCACCGCAATAAACATATCAACAAAACTCACAGGAGAATTCTCTGCGAGAATTATTATCTTCTCTAGCGCCAATCACAGTACGATCCGAAGCGTTCTGCTTCCGACTGATGAAAATGGATTTAAAAAATCCAGAAACTCGATTAACACCAGCTTTCACATACTTAAACGGAAATACAGATTCAGGATTCTTCCGCTTGTTTATGACACCGGAACGGCGTTCGTTTCTGGATTTGGAGTTCTTCGATCTCTGAGACTGGAATTGAGGGCTAAAGAAGTCTTGGTTCTTCATTTGCAGAAACAAAATTCTGCCGTTTCTCGATTCGGAAATCTGATCATGATTTTACTTGTTCCTCAAGAAAAGAGATGATTTGTAAGCACTTACTTTTTAATTTATGAAAGACTGGGTCTGTTTTCTTGGTCAAGCAGAGAAGATGGTGTAATGCTACACTTTGAAGGGTAAACTTGTCTTTATAGTTTTGACAATTTGAAAATGCCACAAAAGTCCTTGCTTACGCTTGAGAATTCACGCCTTTTGCGCTTGACTCTGTCCTGGTTTTTCATCGCCGGCCGCCGCAATTATGCTCTGTCTCTCTTCCTCGTTCTTTTACACAGGTTACTCTGTTTTTTTGGTGAAATTACAAATTTAACCCTTAAAAATAATAATTTAATCTCAATAATTTTAAAATTTTAAAGTAATCTTTCTATTTTAATTAAATTAAAAACTATTTGGGCTTATTTTATTTATAAAGTTTTATCATAATATAAAATTAAAAAAAAAAAGACTAAATTTTAATTTTGAATAGATTAAATAATTTTTCAGTAATATTGGACAATTTATTTATATTTCCATCAAATTAAAATCTCTATATTTTAAATTTTGTCCATTAATATAAAATTTAAAATAATTGACAGATTTAATAAATTCGTGTACATTTTCAATATTATTTAAAAAATTTGAATCTTTTATATTTAAAATTAAATGGTCTGATTTATTCTATAAAATTTAAGTTCTTGTCATTCGTGCATTTAAAAAAAAGGCATTTATTTTTTAAGAAAATGCCTATAAAATTAAAATTTTATTGATTATTGATACTCAAGTGCCAATTTAATTATTTAAAAAAAAACAATTTAATTGACGCTATTTTCAAAATCTTGAACCAGCTATTTTCAAGCGCACGCGTTTATTTAATAGAAATTTAATAATAAAACAAAAAGAAAAGTCTAAAAAATCATAAATTCCAAGCATTTTAATTTTTTAAATTTCAACCATATTTGAATAAAAAAAATGTATAATTTTCAAAATCTCATCGTAGAGATTACTTTTAGTTGGTATTAGAATGAATGATGGCTACCATTTTGATTGAACGTCTTTTGTCATTGGTACTCAATTGAAATTTAGTGCACTTGACTTGGTTGGGAGATTCCACATCAGTTGGAGGAGGGAACGAACCATTCTATATAAGGGTGTGGAAACTTCTCTCTTACATACGCGTTTTAAGATCACAGGTCAAAACGGACAATATATTACTAGCGGTGGGCTTGAGACATTACAAATAGTGTCAGAGCCAGTTACTAGACGGTGCATCAAGGTAGGGCTAGACCCTCTCTATAGTCATTACCCAATACATAACAAGCCAAAGCGGAACATCGATATTATCTGCTAGTGGTGGACTTGTGATATTATAAATGGTGTTAGAGTCAATCACCAGACGGTGCGTCAAGGTAGGACTAGACCCTCTCCATAGTTATTATCCAATATATAACGGGTGAAAACAGACAATATCTACTAACGATAGGATTGGATTGATCAACGCAAAATTAGCTAAATATACGTGAAATTAAAAAATTAAAAAAAAAAAGACAAAAATTATGGTAGCTAAAATTAACAATAAAGTCCAATATCCATCATTTTATATCTTAGAGTAAAATACAAATAAAGTTACTATGATATGATTCCAAATTATATTTACATATTACCTTATTTATTCAAATATCCAAAACTCGTAAATTGAATTTTTCATTTCATATAATATATTAAATTATCCACGAAATATGTCTACTTTTTTAACTGTAAGCTATTTTATTTTATAGAATTTATTTTTATAGTCTAAATAGGTTTAAACGTAGAAATTAGTTTTAATATTTAAAATCTCGAGAGCTCTAAATTTTAATTTCTTTAAAAAATAAGATTTTTTTTTTTTTTTTTGTAATTATCTCTCTTTCTAATAGACTTCGATTGTTTGTATTATTAATAAATATGACATATTATGTCTATTAATCTATTTAACCGTCTAACCACACCAATTTAAAAAAATGATATATATATATAATAGTTAAAATGTCATACAAATAAATTATATTTTTTTTTAAGATAAGATATAGAGTTTGAAAGGGTCAATTTGACATTTTTAATTAAATATTAGGAAGATTAAAATATTGTAGACATGACCTGAAAAACTATAATTTCATGATGGTAAATGGTAGGAATTTATTTTATAAATATTTTAGGACATAATGAAGGTGTGGTGTAGGCTATGATTTTAAATATTTTAGAACTGCATTTATTACCAACATACCTCTGTTGTCTACACCAGTAAGCTTTCCCACTATGTATAAAATAATAATAATAATAGTAAAACACCCATAAAACTTTAATATATATATATATATTAAGAACATTAAAGGTTTAAATAAAAGTTTTAAAAATATTATTAGTGTTAATTCTAAATAAGACCCTTAACCTTTTGTTTAAAAAATGTGTTTAAATCGATTTTTCAAGGTAATTTTTTTTAGTACCCTTAAAATTAAAGAGGGAGATTATTGATAGGGAGTAAATAAACTTTCCAGCAATAACAAGTGAGTAAAGTCTATTCGTTCTTGCGTCGCTTACGGACATATGCTCGAGCCCCTGGCCCTGGTTTAAGGAGAAAGTTTTAGAAAACGGTGTAAAGAGATTTTGAAAGAAAGTTTTAAAAGTAAGATTTGAGAAATTGAAATTGGTGTCAAATGAGAATGTAAGCAATCGCTTACGGCCAAACGACATATGCTCGAGCCCCTGGCCTCGGTTTAAGGAATGCTCGAGCCCCTGGCCTCAATTTAAGGAATGCTTGAGCCTCTAACCTCGGTTTAAGGAGAAAGTTTTAGAAAACGGAGTAGAGAGATTTCGAAAAAGAGTTTTAAAAGCAAGATTTGATAAATTGAAATTGGTGTCAAATGAGAATGTAAGCAAAAAGGCAACAAGGAGAAAATTAAGGTAGTTATTAAAATTTAAGGATATTATTAAAATTTAATATATTTTCAGACTGGACAAATCATTTAAAAATAAAAATAAAATATATATTTTAAAATACTTCCCTTTTTAGGAGAGATTAAAATTAAATTTTATTAATTTTATCGTAAAATAATAATAATCATGAGTTTAATTCAATAAATGATAAATATGAATTCAATTTGTTGGTTAAATTAAAAAAAAAAAAAAAAAACAAACAAACAATAAATCTACAATTTTTCAAATTTGTATTAGTCATTTTCTTGAGTGTGGCATAAATCATTAATTTTTTCAATTTTATATCTAAAAAATCTTATACCTATTCTAACTTTTTTTTTTAATTTATTATATTACTCTAAGCAAAATTGAAAGTTTGGTAATCTACCAATTCCAATTCGAATGAACAAAACTTGAAAGATAGTTGACCAAATGATAATTTAATTAACTTTCATTCGTTAAGATTAAGCCAAAATTTGAGCAATGTTAAGAAAATTATTATGTTACATTGTTATTTAGCACTGGTAGTGATGAACGAGCTATGCTCAATATAAATTTTGAATATGATTATATGTCTGCCAAGAATGGTGGATCAGAAAATCAGTGTTCAAATGAATTTCTCTACCTTCACTCACATTTTCGATCGTATTCTGAAGAACGAGTGCCTTCCTTCTGCAACAATTTCTCCAGTCGTTTTGTTCTTAATAATCACACTGGCTCCATTGTAACGCTCTTTCTGCCCTAACAGCCTCGACGTTATTTCCAATTCATCCTGCAATTTTCACAAACAATTTAGATTTCATTGTTCTTGCTTGTTTGTTTTAGGGCTCGTGAAGTGAATCTGAGTAGCAGAAGAGAGGATAATACGTACATCGACATCGGCGGTCGAGAAGTATGCGATCGAAATGTCCACAGAAACCAGCGTCGGTGGGGGCTCATCGTAGATTACGGCGCTGCCAATTTCATCGACTAGGTTTGCGATCGCACCTGAAGCCAGCTTCCCCGATCGATCCTGAAACGACAAATCGATGACAAGAGGCGTTGCAATTAAGGAAAATAAAAGCACTCCCCACAGATTTCGAACTCGATTGAACAATACGATACGAATTCAAGCGTTCCGAGAAAATTTTCCATCGAGTAATTTGATTTCGGTTTCGATTTAGATCGAGTGATTTGAGTGCTTAATTTGAAAAATCAGCCTCTCCTCTTTCTTCATCGAGTGATTCGCTCGCAGAATAACAGATCGTCAATCGATTTCGCAGCGTTTTCATCAGAATTCAGAAATACCTCCAAAATTAGGGCAAATAAATAGCGAAGGATCTAACAGTCTAAAAGAGAGTTGAGTGTTCTTACTGTGAGGCGCGGGGGGACCTTGAGAGTACAAACGATGAGTCCTGGTTCGACGCGATTGACTCGGATGCCTCTGAAAGAGAAGAACGTGTAGAAGCAAGAATCTCCGGCAATATTCGGCCGGCCGTCGAGTTTCTCGACGGCGTCCGATTCCTCCGGAGTCAATTCCAAAAGCTGCTTCGCCTTCTCCATGGTTTCCTTTTCACCTCTCGTCTTCGATCTTGGCTATCAGAATAGGTCAGATTCATTGAATTATCCAGTGCGACGCAGGAGCATGAGGGTTTGGTGCTCCACCAATTAAAACAATTGATATCGCACGCGCCTCCGAATGGACGGTGGATCCTTATTTTCGGGATGGACAGTTTCTTGTTTGGACGTCCGACGCAGAAAGATTCGAGGAATCCCATGAAAAGCATGTGAATAATCAATTTATATATATATATATTTAAAAATTTTAAAAATAAAATCGAAAAAAATAATTGCAATAAAAAAATAATTAAAGATATAGAGAGCAAACAAAAATGGCATAAACAATAATTGACATAAAAAACCAAGCGAGGTGGGTTAATTGTCAATTCCCAATCCAACTCCTTCAAGTTTTTTTGTTGTGGCTCTCAAGTTGTTGAACAACCCGATGACCGGATAGCCAAGTTCCAAATCGCCATTATCATTCTTGCCTACCCACCGAACCCCAAAAAACAAGACGGTTGTAGGTCCACACGTACACACCCCTCTAAGATCCTTTCAATTAACCCTAGTGTTCTCTCTATTTACAAATCACCCCGATTTTAATATCTATTGAAATATATTATTTATAGAATATATCTTATATATTATATCTTAATATTTTCATTTGATTTATCGTATATTTTAATTTATTTTTAATATTTAATTAATTTATATTTTACTTGTATTTTAATATTAATTTAAAAAACATCAATATCAATGAGAATAAACCGCTCTGATTTCAATTCTATTTCTATTTCTCGTTACCCCATTTTTGTTATTAATTGAAATAATTTAATTAGGGTAAAAATAAAATCTATAAAGTTTTAATTTCTACCCTCAATTTCACTAAATTTAATTTTCGAATTTAACAATGGTATGATAATTAGTATTTTATCCACTGAATCATGTTATATAAGCTTAGTTTGACAGTAACGGACATATTAAGAGACTAAAATGAGAAAAAAAAAATCTTTTTTTGAACGTTTCAGTGGCACACGTTTGAAAAATGAGAACATTGCTCGGGAATGAAACTATTTTAAAGTTAAAGCGTTCAACGTCTCGTACTTTATATTTAATTTTATCTACTAAAAATGAAGATAATTAATGTATTTATTACATAAATGTACCGCGGAAATAAGACGATAATAATGGGGATACAATAATATGCGTTGAACGGATATTATTTTAATAAAATAAATAAAGGTATGGATGTAATAGAAGCGAGTGAGAGGCACGCGCGTAGGGATTACAGACCTAGAGGGTGGGGAAGAGAAGGCTATGGGATTTTAGTGGTAAAAGAAATTATTATTAATTAAGCAATTGAGAGAGGGTTTAGTGAGGGTTTCTTCGGAGCTTACTTTTGTTTTTCCGTTTCTTCACTCTCTCCTTTTTGTTTCTAACTACTTCTTCTTCTTCGGCTTCGGCTTCTCTTCGTTTTTTCGATCTTGATGGCTATGCGCCATGAGAGTATTTTGTATCTTCAGCTATGAATCTGCAGAACAAAGCTGTTTCTCATCGGCTTTCTAGTTGTCGCCGGCATCCTAGTGAGCCGGTGACTGGATTCTGTGCCTCCTGCCTCCGAGAACGCCTTGCTGGGATTGATTCCGATACGCGGCAGGAATCGCCTGTTTTGAACCAGCATTCTACGTCTGAGCTCCGGCGGAGTAAATCTTTTTCTGCGGCGAAGCGTGAGGCCGGCATCGGACGACCGGAGGTGCAGCATCGGAAGTCGTGCGATGCTCGCTCTGGTAATTCGTTGTCGGACCTTTTCTGTCGGGAAGATAAGCCGAGATGTACGAATCGGGAGGTGGAGATCGAGTCTGAGAATTTAGGTTTTGAATTGCGTGAGGTTGTGGCGAAGGAGAGGCAATTTAGGGCTTCTGAGGGGGTAATTGGACCGGCTCTGGATATAATCGACGATTTTTCTGGAGAGGATGCTGAGTTCAAGACGATGAAGGAGTTTATAGATCTTGAATTTCGGAGGAAGAAGAATGCTGGTCGCGATTTAAGAGAAATTGCAGGGAGTGTCTGGGAAGCGGCTTCAGTCTTCAGCAAGAAACTCGGAAAATGGAGGAAAAAGCAGAAAATGAAGAATCTCGGTAATGATACCGATGTAGGTGCGGCGAAGACAGAGGCTATCAAGCCGAGAGTGCTTGAAGTTAGGGAGACTCGTTCCGAGGTTGGAGAATACGGATTGGGAAGAAGGTCTTGTGATACAGATCCAAGATTCTCTGTCGATGCAGGTAGAATGTCGCTGGATGACTCACGGTATTCGTTCGATGAGCCAAGGGCTTCTTGGGATGGGTATCTGATTGGAAGAACTCATCCAAGACCTACGCCGATGGTTTCAGTTTTGGAGGAGACCAAATTACCTGGGATTGGATTTGAGAAAGACGATCCTTCTGATGAAGCAGAAGGATCTCCGATGAATGTAGGCGAAAAGATCCCTGGTGGATCGGCTCAGACTAAAGATTACTATATGGATTCATTGTCTACTGTAAGGCGGAGGAAGAGTTTCGATCGTTCAAGTTCACACAAAAAAGGGGCCTCAGCGGATTTCGATGACTTGAAATTAATATCAAACGCAAAGGTATCTCCTGCAACTACAGAGTTGTTCTATGGTGCAAAGGTGCTAATTACAGAGAAAGATTTGAAGGACTCCCACTCAAAAGCAACCAGAGATGGCGATTTGAGTGGCACCAATATTACTTCAAAAGATTCTGTTCCTGATGCGGCTGGGATTGATCGAAAGACGTTCAAAAAGGTGCATAGATGGCGTAAAGTGTTGAGTGTTTTGGGTATGTTGCAGAAGCGAAGTGGTGAGAGCAGCAAGTCTGATGATGAAGAAAGCTGTGTTGGTGGAAATGTGGTTGATCGGCCTTTTGCCGCCGAGTCATGGGAGAAGCTAAGGCGTGTTGCTAATGGGGAAGCAAACGGTTCTGTTAGCCAGAAGCTCATTCGTAGCTACAGCGTTAGCTGTAGAGATCCCAGCAAGCTAGCTGGGTTTAATGGCGGTGGCAACGATTCGAAACTGTACGGTTTGAGGCGAAGAGACGATTTTACATTGCAGAGGAATCGGAGTGCCAGGTATTCCCCAAATAACTTTGATAATGGCTTATTAAGGTTCTATTTGACACCATTGAGAAGCTACAACAGAGGCAAACCAGGAAAGAGCAGGCCAAGAAGCTCTCCTTTCAATGTCAAACATCCCACGTAAAAAGGTGCACCACTTCTTCTTCTTCCATTAAAGCTTGTACTGTAAACATTCTATAAATTGGTTGTTCTCGTTCCTCAGATAAAACTTATGTTCTTATTACGAGCTGGATAAAGCTTGAAAATTGAAATCAATTTCAGTTCTTAATTGCCTAGTTGTTTAGGTCGCTCCAATCAATTTTTAGAACTTATCCAGGTATGAACTTTTGACTCTTGTTTCAATATGAGTAGGGCAAACAACTAAATACAGAATAAAGAGGAGGATGTTTTACATTATTCTTTCTACATGAATCAGCGAACTGTTCCAATGGGTCTCTTATACTTGTACCACTTGGCTATGAAAAGGAAAGCAATCAAATTTTTGATACTCAAGATCACCAAGAGAAAGAAGAAATATTGTATATGACCGTAGTTCAAGTTGTCTGGTATCCATCCAAGCCTCCCATCTTTAGTGCTGACTTTGGTGACGATAGTCACGAGTAGAGAGCTTAGGTAGTTTCCAAGTGCAATGGTAGTAAGCGAGAGAGCGGAGCAGAGACTTCTCATGGCGTCGGGAGCTTGCTCGTAAAAGAACTCCAATTGGCCTATTAAGGTAAATACTTCAGCACAACCAATAAGAAAATACTGAGGAACTTGCCAGAAGATGGACATTGGCATCTTTTCGAGTAGATAATAGTCGTTCTTTCTCACTTCTCGAAGTCTCACAAGCTCTAAGATTGCTGCAGATAGCATAGCTAGAATTGAAATAAATAGGCCAATGCCCATTCTCTGCAGTTGAGTTATACTGTTTGGATGACCTGTGTATTTTCGAGCCACTGGAACTATGATTCGATCATAAATCGGGACCCAAAAGATCACGCTCAAAGTGTCGAAAATGGAGAGGGATGCTGCTGGGATCTCAAAGTTGGGGCCAATATGAGCATCCATTTTATCACCTTGCAACACAAATAAATTGCCCATCTGACTATATACAGCAGCAAATAAAATCCCAGTTGCCCAAACTGGAAGCAACCTTATGATGGCCTTTAGCTCCTCCACTTGAGTGACAGTGCAAAGCCTCCACGGATTTACTGAGCCCTTTAACATCTGATCTGATTCGATCTCCACTGCTGCCTTGTCAAAGAACCTGAATTCAAACAAAATGGGTATGAGTAGCTCTTAAGAAGTGCTTCAAGGCAGGGTTTTCAGTTTTAAAATCGAACCTGAAATCATCGGTGTGGTCGAGTTTGCGGCTTCCTACGATAGAAGACTCAGAATCAGCAGTCTCGTACAAAGCCTTGCTTTCAGGTACTTTCACCTTATATTTTCTAAACGATGCCACCATGACCTGAGATATCCGTGTAAAAGGACTTCCTCCAGGTTTCTGGTTCCGAAACAACCGAGTCCCCGAAAAGAAACTTGCCACCGCAATCGCCATAGCTATGGCTGGAATACCAAACCCCCAAGCCCAACTCACATTATCTTGCACCCAAACAAGCACAGAACTTGCTATAAGAGCACCAACATTGATTGAAAGATAGAACCAATTAAAGAAAGAGCTCTTATGCTTCTTCTCAGTTTCATTAGCATCATCAAATTGATCAGCTCCGTAAGACGAAACACAAGGCTTAATCCCACCAGTTCCCAATGCAATCAAGTACAAAGCCACAAAACACACCGCACTTTGTGCAGTCGTCGCTTGACAATCATCTTTAGCAACACATGTGGGCTTCAAACCATGAACTGAAGCTGACAATGTCAAAAGTGTCATCCCCTGCAAATATATCACAATTTCCCATTGAAGCTTAAACTCTCAAACACCAATTCCGGAGTCAGATTCAAATTCACTTCTTAGTTTAGAGTATATGTTTTAACTTAGTTGAGCTACACGATCAAATTAGTATCAATAGATCTCTATCGTATCAATAGATCTCTATCTTCTACAAGTTTCCGAGAGAAAACTCACAAGAACATAGATGATGGAGAAGGTAGCAATAGTTCGATATCTTCCCAAGTAGGCATCAGCCAGAAAAGCTCCAATCAAGGGAGTAATGTAGCAGGTTCCACTCCAATTAGCCACATTCTTAACAGCGGTAGCACTGTGCTGATTCAAATGTTTCTTAAAGTAGAGCACTAAGTTCGTGCTCATTCCATAGTAAGCCAATCTCTCACAAAATTCATTGCCTATTCATTCAAGAATCAACAAGTAAATTTCAGAAGCCATAGAAATCATCAGTTCAATTCCATATGAAAACTCATCGACCTAACTTTTCCAGAACAGAAAAACTACCCAAAATATAGGGACAGGCCTTCCAGGTTCCTGTTTGGCTTCTAATCGCAGGATCTCCACGGTAGTCCACCGTTCCATCTTGCGTGTAAATACTATCCTCTTCCTCCATGGTTAGGTTTCAGAATCTCCAAGAATCAGACAGAGATCAAACGAAATTTCAGAAACGAGAAAATAGCTCGTCGTTTCGAAGATTCATTTCCTTACCTAACAGATTTGGGGGAAAATGAAGATACCTAAATGGAGAATCGCATCCAGAACGAACCGACGGGACAGGAAAAGCAATTTGCAGAGATTTGTATGGAATTTTGAAAAGCAATAAGTGGAAGATAATGAGTAGTGACCTTAGTCTTAGAGAGTCGAGGCGTTCAAACTTGGAATGAGAAACAAGGAGAAGTGGTGGGACCTATGAACCGCATCACTGGGGACTCCATTACTGAGCTTTTGATCAAGAACTCGGTTTCGGCAATTAGGCATTTGTTTATATCTTGAATTGGCGGCGATGGCTAAAAAAACGCTGTGGAAGATTCGAAACCGAGGGACTGACGAACGGTTCAAGGAGTTCATCGCTAGCCATTAGGACATCTTAAACCAGAGCTTCAACATAATTTTCATTTTGACTAAATTAAATTACTATTTATTCCTAGGATTTGGAAATTCGCAATTTTATTCCTAAAACTTTACAAATAATTCTAAATAATTACCTAAAATAATGGATAAATTATTAAAAAATCATTCAACTGTGATATGTTTTGGAATTTCCCTTCTATATAATTCAAGCCATGATTGATATCGTTTATGTGTCATTATGGATGAATAAATAAAACAAGATACAAGTCGCAATCGTTTACCACTTAGCCACAAATTCTTCTTCAATAATTACACAAAAATATAGTTCTTTTAGTTTCTTTCACATAAATATATATTATTTTATTTCAAAACTGTCATCACCTTTCCTTTTACTTTTCAATATTACTTTTGAAAAGTTCATGAGTATTTTTTAAACATGCTACTAGCGATAAATAGTATTTTTTTTAAACGTGCTACTAACGACAAAGAATATTTTTTAATATTTTTTAATGAATGGTGTTTGAAATTTTTAAAAAATTATAAAGGTATTAATAAAACTTATTTTTAAACCCAAATTTAAAGGTATTTTTGGTTAATGTATTTTTGGTTAAACGAGTCCCATTTGAGCCCAACAATGATTCTTTTATTATGGGCTTTCCATTATCTGGCCCAATATTGCACATATTGGATGAAATAGCCTATAATTATGTTTTTTTTTTTTTTTTTTTTTTTNGGCTTTCCATTATCTGGCCCAATATTGCACATATTGGATGAAATAGCCTATAATTTTTTTTTTTTTTTTTTTTTTTTGTTCATACTCCGTCTCCTCCATCCAGACCGCTCGAATCCCACGAGTAAACAGAAAGTTGAATTTACCAGATCGTTCATTTGAAAAAATTAAAACTTTTCTTATTGAATGATCACAATAATCATATGGCAAATTACGATGTCAAAAATTAAAAATAATTATTTGCATATACAAAGTCTCGTGCTGATTTGATCTTATCCAATCACAATAATATATGAAAATTTTCAATTTGATTTAAAAATACGAAAATAATTTAATTTTTATCCCAACTTTAATTTAAATAAAATAATTTAAAATTTGCATACCAAATATTTAAAATAAAATATCCATAGCGTGAATATAAAGTAATATAGCTTACAATTTATTTAAAAGAAAATTGATATACTTAAATAATTTTTATTTATATGGATATTTAAAAAATGAAAGACCAAAAGAATTAATTATGTAATTTAATGGAATTAAAAAGAAAATAATGATTAAATCGCCAAGGTGGAGTTGGGCACACGTGGGAGGAGTCCATCACACGCTTCCCGGGAAGCCATTGAAATCTGAAATAACATTTTGTCTGACCCTTTTAAAACTTTGAGAAAAAGGAAACCGGAAAGGGGAATCTTTCCTTAAATAGAAAGGGCCCACACCCTATTTTTCTTTATTTTTTAAATAATATAATATTTAATAATTTGCATTAAAAAAAGACTCCTATATTTATTTATTTAATAACCTTTTTAAATGCCAACAACATTTCCAACTAAATACCCTTTTCCCCAATTTACCCCTTTCATACACCCAACAGACACATGCCAACCACATCACTACCCCCACAAAAAAAAAAAAAAAAAAAAAAAAAAAAAAAAAAAAAAAAAAAAA
>NW_019268529.1:605924-636905 GCF_002738365.1 Cucurbita moschata
AAAAAAAAAAAAAAAAAAAAAAAAAAAAAAAAAAAAAAAAAAAAAAACTTCAATTAATTAATTATTTTTTAAACAATTAAATTTTTAAAAAACACAATATTTATTAAATAATTAATGAAAAAAAACCCAAATATGGATTAGGTTTTAATTATTATTTATTAATTTTTTAAATTTAATTTAGTTGAAGGGCAAATTGGAGAGGAATATTGGGGTGACATTAATTTAATAAGAAATAATATTTAATTCTCACATTTCCAATACTAATTTTATTTTAGTGATTTCAATTTTTGAAGTGTCAGCCACCAACCACTAAAATTATTTATTTTGTCTTCTTCATAATTATAATATTAATAAATTGCTTCTTTTTTTTTTAATTAATATATATATTAAATTGGCTGAGCGTAAAAAGACAGACAAACCAGAGGACTCCAACATATTATTGTGAATTAAATTATCTGTAATTTTGTATATTTTATTCTATTATTAAATATTTTAATTTCAAGCTTCACTTTTCTTCTTTTTCTTTATTTTATAAATTTTTATTTATTAGTTTTAAACTCTCTTTTCGCATTTCAATGAATAAATTAAATAAATATTTTATGATATAATTTTATTTATTATTATTATTGTTTCACACGAGAGTGAGAAATGGATAAATGAGAATCTATGAATAAGTCTCATGTTTAAAAAATAATAAAAAAAGTTAGTTTAATTCGACGTGAATTGATCAAATCAAAGCTTAGTAGTCATTTATGATATTATAATAAGGGATTAGTTTTGATTGAGTTAGACCCGTCTTTAGAATTCAAATTCAGCTTCTAATGATCTCGACGAATACTATCCAGACAAATCAACACGGGTTATTTTAAGATGTTTTGTTGTCACAAACATGTTTCTTAGGAAAATTTTCAGAAGGTCACTCAACATAAGATTGTTCAATACTTAAATATCAGACCGGGATTTAGAATTAGATTCAACACCTAAAATGGTCCCGACATTGCCTTGCGATGTTACCCATTTGTCTTAAAGTACTTCTAAGAGTGAGAACTATCCACACAAACAAACACGTCATTTCACGATGTTTTGTCATCACTCACGTGTTTTTTTTTTTTAAGAAAACTTCTAGAAAATCACCCAACATAAGATTGCTCTATTCCTAGGATTCATGTTGGGATTTAGAATTAAGATTTAACACTAGATGGTCCCGACATTCCTCTACAACAAGACCATGTTGTCTACTTGTCTGACAGTGTTTTAAAAAATGAAGACGATACCCACAAACGAGCACAATTATCTTCATTAAACACATGTCATCGATTCATTATATTTCGTTATTTAAAAAATATATAAGAAAAAAAAAAAACCGCAACTTAAAAGCATCCGAACCAAATTCGGTAATCAAACGCGTAAAATTGGATATTCGTGAAAATTAAAGCAATTCCACTAATTTAAAAACTTTTGCATTATGCGTCAAGATAATTCAAAGATTATGATTTTAACCACTTTTACTTTAATCTTCATCTTTTTTTTTTTCCTTAACTTTCACAAAAAACAATATCATCCAATGGCAAGGCAACACCATATGATCATCATTTTTAGGGTTCTTTCAAAGATGTGATTCACACCCTTTTAAATCAAAATATATATATATATATATATATATATATATATATATTATAATAATAATATTCTTTATTGTTTTCACCCATGTAAGCATAGATCAACTGGTTTGAATGTTTACTATTGATTAAAAGATCGAAACCTCTAAAAAAACTTTTTTTTATGCTTAATAAGTTGATAAATTAATTATTTTTATACCATAGTTCACAGAATCTCCGATTTTAATGGAGGGCGTGCACCTCAAGAAAAAAAAAGTTATTCTCGTGAGTATATATAAGCTCATTATCTGTAAGATCCCACATTGGTTGGAGAGAAAAACGAACATTTCTTATAAGGATGTGGAAACCTCTCTCTAATAGACGCGTTTTAAAACTTTGAGGGATAGCCTAGAAGGAAAAGTCCAAATAGGACAATATTTGCTAGCGGTGGGCTCAGGCGGTTACAAATGGTATTAGAGCTAGACATTGAGCGGTTTGCTAGCGAAGACTCTGGGCTCCCAAGCGGGGTGGATTGTAAGATCTCACATCGATTTGTAGAGGGGAATGAAACATTCCTTATAAGGGTATGGAAATCACTTCATCGAAGGGAAGCCTAGAAGGGAAAGCCGAAATAGGACAATATCTGAGAGCGGTGGGAGAAGCACAGGACAGGATAATATATGCTAGCGGTGGGCGAAGCCTAGAAGGAAAAACCCACATAGGACAATATCTACGAGCGGTGGGAGAAGCACAGGACATGACAATATCTGCTAGCGATGGTGGGCGAAGCCTAGAAGGAAAACCCCAAATAGGACAATATCTACTAGCAGTGGAAGAATCACAAGACAATATCCACTAGCAGTGGGCTTAGACTGTTACATTACCAGTACCAACCGAACTATACCACTAAACTAAGCTCACTTCAGCTCAAATGTGCATAGTTCGAGTGTTAACTCAGCCGACACATAATAATTAAATTAATTTAATTATTACAAGTGTAAGGAGGATATATTAATTAAGTTAAAGCATTGAGCCCTAATTATGAAACAAATTGGAATAAGATGGGACCAATCATTTGCAAGGTATGAGAAAAGTAAATTAAATTAATCACTAAATTAGTGCCTTTCACCTCACGCCTCGGCCTTCATCATAGATTCATTTTTATAATTAATAATTTGGCTAACTCTCCCATATTTTACTAACTAATTCATGCCCTTTCCAAACCATTTCCTACCCTAACTACTTTATTTAATATTAAATAAACAAAATAATAATAATAATAATAATAATTAATAGGCAATAACTTTTATTTTAACCTCGAAAATTTTACCGTAAAGTCATTTATGTTGAATGTGCATAAATGTACTACCCGACAGAGATAATTACAGTAGAACCATAGATCACATCAAAAGGGGACCACTTGGCCCTTGCTTGCACAGTACATACAGAATGAGCCTCGTGCTCCACACGCCGCCACACATGTCCCTTCAAGTTTATTTTTATAATAATTATTATTAATTTTCGATCCAAACAAGGGTATAAACTGTCTTCCTTAGATTATATAAACCATGTCTAATTATTCCAGTTCATGAGTGAACTATCAGTTCTGTCTTTGATGAAAATTTGGAACTTTCATTCCAAATAATTTTATTCACGTGGCATTCTACGGTGAGACGAAGTTCGAGATTCAATTCCCGAGCGAGACAAAGGGTAAAATGGTAAAATTAAGGAGACGGGGGTTGGTTGGTTGGTTGGTCCCGGCTACAATTATGTGCGCACAATTGATCCAATACAAACGCTGGCATAATTGGGAGTTCATGTGACCTGCGTGGGGCACACGCATTGGTGGTCACCATGATCTACCTGGACCATTTGTTTTGGACTTCATTGTGCTTCCCCATTTGCCCAATGAATAAACGACACGTGTAGTGACATCCACCGTTGGATGAGAAACATTCTCGAGATCGTAACCCTTAAGTAGTCACAATTATGTGGAAGACTGCCCAATCAGAAAGGCTGGTCCACTTCCAACACTACAGGCGACCCCACTCTATCAACTTGCATGACATCAATCACAGCCGTTGGTCTGGATCTATTGTCACTTCTTGTAAATATTTATTTCTATTTTTTTTAAAATAAAAATAAAAATAACAACACACGAATGGTTATTTCAAATTATTTTAACCTAATTATTAGGTCTTTGTTGCTTCATGGTGGTTTAATTATTTCATTATATTTTTAAAAAAAATATATAATAAAATAATATTCGAATTTAAATTATTTAAATTCTTTATAAAAAGAGATTAATTTTTTTATATAATAACTACGAAACCCGCTCTTCAAACCACAAAGTTCAAATTTCTAATCTCGATAACCTAACGAAATGAAGTTTCGACAAACGTTGAACCAAACATCGAGACAAGACGGTGTGAGCGTTGAGGATTATTGTTGGGAGTGAGTCCCACCTTCGCTAATTTAGTGGAAGATCATGGGTTTATAAATGAGAAATATTATCTTCATTGTTTCGAGGCCTCTTGAAAGCAGGAAGGAAAGCTTATACTGATAGTAGACATGGAAATTTTCATTTTTTTTAATAAGATGAAAAATCCACGTAATAAATTCATCCACCAATCAGATCCATCCACGTTGCACTTCTCTTCTTCCTTTTATTGACTCTCTGTTTCTGTTTTTTCCTTCGTTCAATTGAGATATTCATTCCTGGAAGCTCCCTTCCTCCATTGCTGCGCTTTTGGAGCTTCTACTTTTAATTTTTCCACAGCTTAGAGTTCACACGGATTCTGCTTTTTTTAAGCTTTCTTTTCGATTCATTCTTCCATTTTCCTTTTCATTTCTCGATTTCTTTTCGATATCCGATGTTCAGTTCATCCTCTGGATCGATTCATCCTCTGTGACTCCCCAGATTTTTTCCCGGAAAATTGTTGTATCGTTTCTGTTTGGATGGTGGGAAAATTTTGCCCCACTGCAGTTTTGAAAGTGGCGTTGTTGTTCTTGTTTTTAGGGTTTATTCGATTGAAATTTGAATAGAACGAACAAAACTGGGCTGAGATTTTGTTCTTTTTTGTAGATTCCTCTGAGTAAAATTATTCTGATTCGTTCAAATGCTTGTTGATTTAACACACTTATTGTCAAATTCCTATTCGGAAATATCCTCCATCTCTCCACATTTAGTGAATTTTTCTCTCTGTGTTCTTCCTGTTCTTCCTGTTCTTCATCTATTTAACAATTCTTCTGTTTCTCTTGTAGAATTTCACGTTCCCATCATGAATAACTGTTTGTTTCAATCTGTTTGAGTTGAATTCTGTTTCTAAATTGTGTTTCATGAAGTGGGAAATGGAAATTCTCTCCCCTCCTTCACTTGTTTCCACTATGAGTTGGAGCTCCGGCAGCAGTGATAGCAAGAGCTCAAGATGGACTGTAGCTGAGAACAAAATGTTTGAGAATGCTCTAGCTATCTACGACACCGACACGCCCGACCGGTGGCAGAAAGTCGCCTCGATGATCCCTGGAAAGAAAGTTGGGGATGTGATTCGACAGTATAAGGAATTGGAAGCTGATGTTAGTAGTATTGAAGCTGGCTTGGTTCCAATTCCTGGTTATGATACCTCCCAATTTACTTTAGATTGGGTTAGCAGCCATAGCTACGACGGATTCAAGCAGTCGTATGGCGTCGTCGGTAAACGATCCTCCGGGCGCTCGGCTGATCAGGAGAGGAAGAAGGGAGTTCCATGGACGGAGGAAGAACATAAGTGAGTGATGATTTTACCATATGAATTTGAACTTTTGTTTAGTGGAATTCTGTTGAGGTATTGTAATTGATTGATTTGTAGGCTGTTTTTGATGGGGTTGAAAAAATATGGTAAAGGAGACTGGAGGAACATCTCGAGAAATGTCGTGGTAACGAGAACTCCAACGCAAGTAGCTAGTCATGCTCAAAAGTACTTCATTCGGCAGCTCTCGGGTGGAAAGGACAAACGAAGAGCAAGCATCCACGATATAACTACAGTTAATCTCAACGACACGAGAAGCCCGTCACCCGTAAACAAGAAGTCATCGTTATCACCGGAGCATGCAGCTGTGCTCCCCCGCCAACCGAATTCATCGTCATCCATTCCCCAAAACACCTTCAAATGGGACCATCACCATCACCGCTACCAACAACAACACGACAGTGGCAGAGCAACCGTGGTCTTCAACCACTCGAACGGGAACATTTTCATGTCCCCAGCCGTGTTCGGGGCGAGCTCCTACGGCGACGTTGGACTACCGGAGCATCATCACCTGCAAAAAGTTGCAGGCAATGAAGCCTTCATTGGACCCCAAAACATGATCTTTCAGATGCAGGCTAGCCATTACTTTCCTCATGGATAGTTGAAAATTGAGCGTTTTTTCTTCTTTCATTGTTCTCTTTGAGCTATCGTTTAGTATAGCTGTACTCTTAATTCCCCCGTAGTTTATGGAGATATCTGGTCATGTACTTTAAAACACAGTCCATTTCATTTTCACTGTGCCTTTTCCATTGGGGGCTTCCAATTTCATGCCGGAACAAAGCATTTAGAGATGGGCAAAAGAATATGCTTTGCCTATTCAATGAAAAATGCTCTCAACCCGTTCAGGCCGAAGAGATAAACCAAAAGGCCGTCAAGCTCGTAAATCGTCCAAGGAAGAAGCTATCTGTG
This sequence comes from Cucurbita moschata, assembly GCF_002738365.1. Classification (NCBI taxonomy): domain Eukaryota; kingdom Viridiplantae; phylum Streptophyta; class Magnoliopsida; order Cucurbitales; family Cucurbitaceae; genus Cucurbita; species Cucurbita moschata. Next base: position 612,220 of record NW_019268529.1, read on the forward strand.
TTTCTCTCGATAGGATTCTTGTCCACATTCACCAACTAAGCATTGACTCGAACCGTTCTGACTCGACAAACAGTCGTACTTCAGTGTCGAGACAATTGAAATACCGAAACCGAAGAGGAAAGAAAGCAAGGATCTATGGTGATATCAGTGATTGTGTATAAACTTTTAAGCATTATTGTTATTCATTTGTGAGTTCATATGTTTTGAGACAAATTTTGTGGATTTTCAGGTTTGAATTTGAATTTCCTAGAATGTTTTTTATTTATTTAATTTTTATTTGGGATTTAATTTAATTTAAAAGGAAAAATAAATTATTTTTTGAACTTTCTTTTCAAATACAAAAAGACACAGACAAAGCAACAGGTGAAAATAGTGTAATAAAACATGTGATTTGATTGATTTAGCTTTCAAGAGTTCTTTTTTTCTATGATTTTTTTCATTTTTTTATTTTTAAAAAAAAATCTATTTTTCTTCTAATTTTCATGTGAACAAATAAAAAATAAAGAAATTAAAAAAATAAATAATAGTCTCGATATTCTCATGCAACATGACCAACATTAGTTTTGAATTCAACATCTGATGACCCCGACATTCTCCTACGACATGTTTTTCGTCTAAGAGTACCGAATATTCCTAGAAATCAACACGGGTTCTTTTAGCATGTTTAGATTGCATCTAGCTAAGCACGTTTAATTTTAAAATTCTTATGATTGAACCACCGAAAACGATGCTACACATTGTTGGTATACATAGTCCAACAATGCTACACATTGTTGGTATCATTCAAACCAAACCTCTCTCATAATCTAAACGCTCTATTGAATGGAGAGAGGTTATGAAAAAAGTCAAAGTTCTAACGTTAATCTTACGTGATTAGTTTCAAACCTCTATCACTTTTTTCCCTTTAAAATAGTCAACCGCTATAAAAAAAAAAGTCAAAGTTTTCGAGCTCATAACCTCTTATTCATCCCGATCACGACAAACCTTCATTTTTGCTTATTCTAAATCTCCAAACTAACTCTGTATAAAGCAACAAATCATAGCACATTTCCAATAACGTTCCGTGAAAACCCTAATTCTCGAACCAGCAATTTCGATACCTAACCCATTAAACATACTCGAACAAAAGCACGAAAAATAATAATTCAATACGAACGAGTCAACAAAAAAATATATATATTTTTTTAACTTTTTTATTTTTTAAAATAATTTTTGGGTTTTAAAGAATATGATTGGTGGACAATTATGATGGGAAAATGGTATATTCATCCCCCACCACTTAACCAAAGAATTACAAAGCAACAAGCTTTTGAGAAGTAAGTGACAAAAACTAGCCACCATCTTTTTCGAAAAGTGCTTTTATTTATTTTTTTATTTTTTTATTTTTTATTTTTTTGCAACTTGTTTTTTATTTTTTTTAAAAGAACCTTGCCCCTAACTTTATTTTATTTTATTTTATTAATTTTTTTTTTTTTTTTTTTTGGGAATGGTTATAGCCTTAGCTAAGTAGCTACCACAAATACATAATCAAAATTTCAAGCTTTCGGTCATTGAAATATTCTGATTCTTTTTTTTTTTTTTAAATAAAAAAAATAAAGAAATTTTGGTGGGGGGAGAAAAAGGGGGAAATGGTCTTTAAAATACTGTTGGGATGTGGGAGAATGCAAGAAGAATGGGACCCTTGAAAAGAGCTCTATAGATATCGATTGTTCGATTTCGTTCTTCCGGGATTATGATACCGTGTGTTTGCAGTGTTTTCTTTGTCACTCGTTGCTTTGATTCGTTTCTCTAATTGGGCTCATCGAAATCTAATGTTTTTTTTTCCTTGTTTTGTTATGAACTTCGAGATGCTTTGTTTTTATTAGTTCTTTGAGTTTTTTTTGTAAATTAATGGTGATTTTGTGGAATTCGTCACTATATGTGCCGTTTTTGGATTAGGTTGCATTCGGTCTTTGAGTTTTGTATTTAGTTGCATGCTTATCCATCTCATCAATTTTTTTTTATTAATTATTAACGAAATATTAACGAAATGCTGATGTGGCATTGTAAAATAATTAAAAAAATATTGCAAAATTGTCGAATAAGTCACAAAAATTTAAATTTTATATTAAATTATTCTCAATTATATTTTAACTATTTAAAACCATAAATTCGTTTTATAGTTGATTAATTATTTATCTATATTGATTAACTAATGGGTGATCCACCTTAAGCTAATTTATAAAATATGCGAATTGCTATTTATATAAATAAAGAAAAATTAAAAATAAATTTTCTAAAAAGTAACGGAAAACTTACCACTCAAATGTTTTTTGAAATGTCTTTTTTTTTTCAAATAAAATATTAATACTTTCTATTGAAAATTAATGGTAATTATTTATTTTTTATTTTTTTAAGTTAGAAGGTATTATTGAAATTTTTGAAAGTTGAAAATATTTTTTGTAAATATATATATATTTATCAAAAAAAAGATTTGAATTTACAAGGATTCTGACAATTAAATTTGAAAAAAAAAATACAATATTGTTTAACTTGGGATTTATTTGAAAATCAAATCTAAATGCATGACACTTAAATCTTCACCTTAGTCTGTGACAAATCTTAAAATATACTTCACATATGCAGTCTTTGCGATGGATCCATGGTTAACGAAGACGTCCAACACCGACCAAAACGACTACCTACTAGAAACTACCTATTAGAGATTAACAATAGTGACTAACGACCACTGACCTCAAACAGCAGCAAGCAACAACGATTCCAAGTTTTTTGAACAACGTCCATCGACGTTTAGGTTTCAAACAACAACCTATTATGAATGTTGATCGTTTCTAAGGTTTTCAAACCACAGACAACAAAAATGTACATAAAATGGGGTTTTTATATATTATGTAGCATATCAAAGATGTTGAAATGTTTGTAATGTATTGTTAAGCTTCAAATGCTAGTCATTCTATATTTGGCAAAGGATGGGTATTCATATAGGGTTGTGGAAGCTGTTAGGGAAGAGGTAGCAGCTTTCCGATGGTCAGAGACGGCCGTGGTGATGAGAGAGGATGGCTTAAAGGGAGTGGTTCGGTGGTGGAAAACAAATTGGGTTCGGGTAATAGAACCCGACAACCCAGCCACGAGTATAGGTAGTATTTATAGGCTTAATTTTCAAACGATTAGACTATAACTACAGCCTGATGCAACATTATTCTTCAAGCCAAAAGAAGAAAAAAATATGAGATCCTATATTGGTTAAAGAGGGGATGAAACATTCCTTTTAAGAATGTAGAAACTTCTCACTAACATACTACATTTTAAAATCGTGAGGCTAACGACGATACGTAATGGGCTAAGGCGGACAATACTGGGTAATGGGTTTGGGCTGTTACAAATAGTATTAGTACTAGACCAAACGGTGTGCCAACGAGGATGTTGGACCCCTAAAGAGGTGGATTGTGAGAATCCATGTCGATTGGAATGGGAAACGAAACATTCCTAATAAAGATGTGGAAATCTCTTCCTAACAGACGTGTTTTAAAATTGTGATGCTGACGGCAATACGTAACTATGTAATGGGCTAAAGTGGATAATATCCGCTAGCGGTGTACAAAATCCTAAATAATTGATAAGAAAAACCAAGTGAAAGTAGAATTTCCCAGGCTGAAAGGGCACCACACAATCATATTTCCACAGCGATCAGGTTAGTTAAAGAACATTTTAAGATCAGAAGAACCATTCAATTCAACTCTAGATTTACTCCACAAGTCTAGATGATCTTTCAAGAACTTTGTTCTCTATCTCTTTAAGCATTTTCACAAGTTATCGACGACGGAGCTGCCATAGGAGATGTAAAGTTCTAATGGAAGCTCCTAACTTAGGAAGAAAGTACAGGGAAGACATAACAGAATGCAAGTTCCTAAAGAATCAAAGATTGTTCTTGAAGAGACCAACTACGGACAATACATAAGGATATTGGAAGGAAAGAGAAGAAGGAGATACCTTTGAGTGTGAACAAGAACCAAAAAAAGAATACATTCAAGCCTGCAAGCTAACATGCCGAAGCTTTCGCCGATTCGTTCATGGCAGAATCATTCCGCTGCATCCAAATCCTCACCGGCGTCCAGCCCTGTTTTAAGAAGTGAAGAAGGCATCAATGGAAGAATTGCATTCTCCCTCTCTCACTCTATGAACTTCAATGTGTTTGTGTTGTGCATTTGATGTGAAACAGTGTAAGGAACAACAAGATGATCTCAATGGTGGAAGAATTACAATCTCAGTCTATGAACTTCTAACATAGATGACTTTCAAAATCACTCAAAATCATGTTGCTAATAATTCAAAACCAAGTTTTGATGGTATGAAAATCATGTTTAAAAGTGTAAACAAGACATTAAAATGATTATGTTGAAGATGAACTTGAATAAATCACTTGTAATCTTATCAATTTCACTAAAATCATATCCTAAGAACACTAAAGAGAGTTAGAAATCCATTATACAAAATGAAAATGCAGAACCCATTTGCAAGTAAGCAGACTATTGTCTGTATCAGAATCAGAATCCATAGCATAAATCTAAGTTGTCAAGAACAAGAAGGCTAATTCATGGTTTGAATGTGGAACTAAGCAAAACTAAAGTTTTCAAAGCAAGAAAATCAACCTTCTTCGCCTTCTAATTCTTCTTCTTCTTCCTCCTCCTCGTCTTCAATTCCTTCTTCGTAATTGATTCCATATCTTTCATTCAGATAATCCACCGCCGCCGGCGTCAAAACCAACTTATCAGAATTCAAAATATCGAACAAATTCAGTGTTCTCGGCGTCAACAACTTCAGTGTTCCAATATTGCGGCTGGATAAACGCACATTATCAGAAACCTCCGTCATTAAGAACAAGGATTTCTCCTTAGGATCGATTCCCCATCTCTTTAGCGCAGCAATGAACTCCTTAGTTTTCGGCTTCTCGAATTTGTCACCAAAATCTTCCACCACTATCGTATTTACCGCCGCGCTAGCCACCGCCGTCGAAATCGCCAGTCTCTTCTCCTTTCTGTTGATTTTAATGGACCAATCCCTAGGTTTCGGCCCGAAAACCACACCTCCGCCAGGCCGGAGAGGAGTACGCATCGAACCACGACGGGCCTTCCCAGTTTTCTTTTGCTGGTATGGTTTTCTGCCGCCTCCACTAACCTCAGCTCTAGTAAGAGTCGAGGCGGTCCCACGGCGCTTGTTCTGTTGATCAGTGATAATGGCTCGATGAACGACGGCGCGGGCGGTTTCCGGTGGAGCAGACTTGAGGTCAAGGACGGTCTCGCCTACTTTTTCTCCGGTGAAGGAGAGGACTGGAAGAGTAGCGAGCTGGGAGGAGATCGATAAGGGCTTGGATTGGGGTTTAAAGGAATTGGGCTTCCAATTGCAAAAGAGCTTAGAATTTTGGTTGGCCGATGAAAGGAAGATCGATGAAGAGAAGAAAGAGAGCGACGATGGCGCGGTGGAGGCCGCCATTGTAGGTGAGGTTGAAGAAGCTTTGAGGTGCTCTCTGGGTTCTACAGATGGCTTTCGTTATCCACTCCCGCTGGTATCAATGGCAAATAGGAAAATAACGGCTTACTCTTCCCTTTTCACCTTAAAAAAAATAAATATATTTATTATTATTTTTTCTTTAAAAAAAATTATTTTCCTTTTTTTTTTTTAATAAGATCAATTTTCTAATTTTTGTAACTATTAATAAATTTTGCTTGTAATTTCACAACATCCATCTTGATAAATAAATATAATATAATATTAAAAATACTATTTTCATTATTTACTTTATTATTTAATTTTCTAAAAAAAAATTTTAAAAAAAAAATAAATCTATATTGTATTTTTTTTAAATAAAAATTATGGTTCTTGTTTAATTAATTTTAATAAAAATAATAAATTTGAAAAGTAAATGAGATTTTAAGCTGAGAAGTAAATCAAAAGAAACCGGCGGCATCGAACAGCAAATTCCGGAAACGCAGGCTTGAAGTCGAACTCCACCGTCGTCCTCCTGTCCGTCGTTCGCGGCGGCATAAGCTTTCTCCATGGCGAAGGTACTCCGTCGGTGAAATGTAATTCCGAGCACTTCCATCTCCGACGATTCTCGAAGGCCTGCATTCGTCGTCAACGCAGCCAATGCTCCAGTTCTAATTCTTAACCTAGATTCAGAGGTCTGCGTGCTTCTGAAATTGGAATTTACGCGAGTTCAGGCTGAGGATTTGAGATCTAAGTTGTAGAGGATGACGAGCGAGGATTGTCGAGTTTATCACGAGAGGCAAAAACTACAGTTCTGCCTCTTGCACGCGCTCAACAACCTTTTTCAGGTACCTTCACTATCGAATGTTTGACTGTGGAAAAGTTGCTGAACGCTCTCTGATTGGTTGCGATGAAAAAACTCGTTCAATCTTGGAATTTATGATTTGCAATGTAATTAAGATGCAGATGAACGGAATTATACTGTTTTTTTCGTCATTAAGAAAGGATTACGGTGCATAGAGTCTCAAAATTCGAACTTATCGTCTCACTATTTCACGATTTGTTGCTTTCCTTTTGTAATTCAATGTCTTCTTACTGTTAAATCGTTAATCAACATTTAAACGCCTCTTACAACAGGAAAATGATGCATTTACTCGAGCCAACTTAAATGCAACAGCTGAAAAACTGGTGCTCGAGGAGCCAAACAAAGAACCTTGGACACCATTATCATTTGTCTTTAAGCCTCATCACAACACAGTAACTGGAAATTATGACATAACCATCGAAATAGAGCTTCTTCAATCGATTTGGATGGGCCTGAGGCTACTCATGAAGTTATGGTTTGATGGCATTTGGAATAGTAGGCACTGGGATACACCGGGAAAGATAAACGAATTGTGGTATAATTTGGACAGTGATCTGCTTGCTCCTCATCCGTTTAAGGATATTGATGAAGTAAGACAATTTTTGGATCATGTGATTGGTGACAATGGGGAAATTTTGTTTGTTATAAATGACAGGAACTGAATCTCTTCCAGTAGGATATTCATGTTTGTGCTCGAATCAAATGTAAAATAAGAGTTATAGTAGCTGGATTATGTTACCTGTTTATCGGCACCTTGCTTAGCATATCAAGATCTACTTGGCTTGAGCTAATGTTTCTTATTATTTCATGTTCTGATAAAGAAGGAAGGGAAATGATTTGAAGTTAAAAGCAACGAAAGACGGTTCACGTTTAGAATCAAACCAGACATTTTGTACCTAAAAGCCAAATGATGACACTATTATCTGAAGTTGGTTCCTTGAAGGAATTCTGAATTTGCTTAGCTGCTGGCAAAACTGCCATCAGATGAAACTCGCCCTGGTTTTCTACGGAGCAGAACGGTTTGTTATGTCGAAAAACGACTCAATACTACAGGCGACAGAATACCACACTAATAAACTCTGCTGGTTAAGGGCTCTACCGGCATCAGAGGTTAGCTTCAACTCTTATTGCGAGTTCTGAGCAAAAGTTTAAATTATCTCATCATCACCCATACACCATTATCATCATTGCTAAGAACACAAACTCAGTCTTTTTGTCTGATGAATGCCTATATTATATATTTTGATAGGAATTATGATGCATCGCCACCAAAGAATGCTGCAGAAAGGTTTGATAAAATAAGAACAACTTTATGTACTAAGTAGATGTAATTCTCTGCTCAAAGCCCTTTTCTTCTTAAATGGACATTTTAGCTTTAGAAATTCCCTTTTTCCTTTATCTGAAGACTGAAACGAGAATCTTTTGAGCCTTTCATCATTTCTTTTTCTCTGTCTTTCCCTTATTTAATATTGACTTTGCTTCCTTTTGGATTCATTAGTCGGTTTCCACTATTCCATATGTTCCAAACTTGTGAATGGTAGAGAAAGAATTGTTCTTCAGAAAGAAGAATATGGAAAAGATAGACAAATCAAACTCTGTATTCCTTGGCATATTCTCTTTCCTAAACTTACTCATTTAAAGTGCTATATTGGAGTCAATCTACCTTGCTAGCTATATTCAGTAGTTTAACATTGCCAGCAATTTAGTCCATTAAAATGTTGTAGAGAGGAAGAAATGATTATTGCTATATTTGTGATTTTATCTATGATTTGATGTCAAAATGTCACTTTCTACCATTACCTGTACCTACTTCATGCGTGCAGAGTTTTCTATATTCTCTGTTTATCTTGACATCCGGAGAAAGTTAAATATGTCTTTGGCTGTTGGATCAAGTATTTAACAGTTGAGATTGTATGATTAAAAAAGGGTTAGCCACTATATTGAATGACTCTCACTTTGTTGGTTGGTTGATAGAGATTTAATGCAAAGAAACAACAGGGCCTTCTTGGGTTTGCTTAAGAACGCTAGGAGGGGTGGGCAGGCTGCATTTTTCAGTTGGGTTTACATCTCTTTTTCTATTTGATATTTCAATTCATTTTAATCTCTCTCTCTCTCTCATCCAGCTTCTCTTTCTAGTCTCAGGCCTTCTTCTAATTCTATGGCGACAACAATGGAGCAATCAAGCAACAGAACTGAGCAAACCAGAGGGTCTTTTCAAAAGTGCAGATTTAGATCACTTAAAGGGCTGCAATTCTCTCCGCTGAGCTTTCTGAAACACCTGGCTGATAAGGTGACCCGAGCTTGGCATTTGATGGGCATGAAAAGAAAACCCCGCCATGAACAAACTGCTGCTCCAGCCGTGGTGTCCATCGCCAATTCAAAACCACTGCCTGTCTCCGCCATTGATTCACATAGAACAGAGGCTGTGGAGGACTGCATCAAGTACATCAACTCTTCGTCTTAGCTCACACCAATTCTTGTAAGTTTTTCTTCCCAAAATGCGTATATACATGCCTGTGTGTTCACCAAATATCTGCTAGCATTGTTGTGGATCACGATGCAATGCTTTTTTCAGTTTTTTCTTAGACAATTATTTGGGGGGAGGGGGATGGGGGGATGGGATGTTATCAATTATCATGATTCTTAGGCCAGTAGGTGGAATAAGCCTATCATATAATATTTAATATTTGTTCAAGAAGATCTATTGCAGTATTGAAAAGCTTCCTTCAGCAATCAGTGTCAATTTTTTGTGTGTGTCATTTTATTAACATCATCACAGGAAGAAGATGATGATGAAGATCTTACTTATTGTTACTTCATTTAGAAAAATCAAACTAAACTAATCGAAGCCTATTAGTCGTGTTACGTCTCTTTAGACCAAATCTTATTTTTCAAAAGAACATTATTCAATGTAAAAACTCAATAATTATAATTATAAGGTAGGTAATCTGAATTCTGTTTTATGTTTCGATGTTTTGAATTGACATAATTTAGTAAATATTCGTTCAAGAGATGTGTTTTCGAAAATCCTTTTTGGATTTTGTGTCCATATAGTGGAAATCCTAAAATCATTTTTTTTATGATTTCATTGGTTCCCAATTTCTTTAAAACGTAGAATTATACTTAAAAATGTAAGAATTATACTTCAAAATATAAGAATTATTCTTTATTTAGCTGTTTTATGTTGAACCAATTCTTATTATATGTGTGTGTATATATATATAAAGATGAACAATTTCTGACAATAGTTAATAATGGAACGATAGTATTGAAGAATAACCAATCAGAGTAACATAAAGGCAACAAGACATGGCCTGAAATTGCACAACTTTCCGATAACAGAACGAATTACTATATGAGTAAAATGGCTGAATCGCCGTCGCCGTTAGTCTTTCTTGGCAAAGAGACCGCCGAAGACGCCGTTTTTCTTCGGCGGGACTTGGACGGAATTCTTCTTGCCGCCGCGGACAGTGCCGCCGTTGTTGGCGCCGCCATTCTTGCCCTCAACCTTTTGAAGAACAGGGTCAGTTTCCAGAAGCTGATCCTTCTCCATGCCTCCAAGGATCCAATCCAGAATACCCTTTTCCTTCTTGCCTTCGCCGGCACCCTTCGCCGCCGTGGCGGCGAACACCCGTCCGGCAGCCGGAGAGAATGCAAATGAAAGAGAGGCCATCGGTTTGTTTTCTGAGAGGAGGAAAAATTTGGTAATGGAAAGTTGGGGATATTTGGGTAAAATAAGAGGCGATGGGCTGTTGAAATGCTTGAGCTCACCACAGGCGCCTTATCCTTAAGCGAAGGAGGCCTTCGATTCTGGCTTCTACGTTCGACGATTAATCTGCACCAGACTTGGCTGCGGATTCGACACGTCGATTCTCTGCACCTTTCTATATTGGGCCTATGGCCCAACACAGTTGTTGGATTGCATGTCCATCATACTGGGCCGGCCCAATGTAAGATTAGATTTTCTTTTTCCCTTCCCCGTGTGTACGTTGAAAGCTTCTATAGTCTAACTCATTCGAGAGGGCTTGGTGGTCTTAAGAATGGTTCGGGTGGGGGCAAATACAATATAATTCATGTTCATGCTAACAGAACAGCGAATCCAATACCAAGACAACTTCTTTTTTGGGTATCATGCCCCAGAGTGAGTTTGTCACGTGCTCCTAGCCTAGAAGGGTAGTCTACCACAAGATCGAGTGAAAGCCTCGAGCCAAACCCCCTTTGTTGGGAAGCCCCGGTTTGTTTGATTTATTCAAGAAAAGTAGTATTGTGCATTGATTATCGAGCACTCAACAAGGTAACCTAACCATTAATCACAAGTATCCACTTTGATTGCAGACTGATTCACCCTAATCAATAAACGCTTCGAGAAGTTGGATCTATAGTCAGACAACTACTAAGTGCATATCGCAGAAGGAGACTGGCCCAAGACGATCTATGTGACAAGCAAGCAAACCGACTAATAAAGGGTTGATTTGTTTATGCCTTTTAAACTCACCAATGCCCCTACTACGTTCTGCACTCTCCACAATGAGCTATTCCACCCGTACTTAGACGACATGTGATACACTTTGCTATAGCTTTCGTTAAACAACCACGTTAGCCACCTTTGGTATTGGGCTGAATATGTCAAGCCCATATTTATTTCCCATGGGCCCATCTAATCATTGCAGCCCAAATAAATAAATCAATTTATATCTTCATATTACCTAATTTTTTAAAATGAGTTTAATTAATATAATTAGAAGTTTACAAAACTAACATTTTTTTTAATTTATTTGTAATTTAATAAATTGATATAATATTAATGGTATTGAGTGAGAGACTAGCGGTGGCGCGTGGAGTACAAATCCCGACAGCCTCTGCATGGCACAATAATTAAGGGTAATGTTTCCTGTCTCGCCACGTGCACCACAGAATTCTGATGCCAATTTCCAAATAACTTTTTTATTTTGTGTTTTTCTTTTTTATTACCATTTTTTTTTTATTTTCAACGAAAATATCATTACGTTTTTTGTCCCCAAAAATATTATTTATTATCTGTCTGAGGACACAGAACCAATTATTGTACGTCAAAATTTTTAAAAAATAAATAAAAAAAAATATATATATATATAATAACACAGAATATTATAATAATAATTATATTAATGGAACTTCGAAATTATAGGGAGTCTATGTATTTATAGGGCTTTTAAACTGTTTTTTTAGCATAATATAAAAAATTTAATTGATTTAAAGTACAAAAACATTATGATTATGATTTAATTATTATTAGCAGTCATTATATGATAAAAGGAATTCGTTTCTTAAAAAACAAGTAATTGTTTTGCCACGTCAGAAAAAACACACTAAATTTAACTCACTGCTGACTGTACTGATATGTAATTTATTGGATAATATTATTTTTATGAATATAAAAATTAAAGATTTGAGATTTAAATGTTTGAAATATTAAATATTTAATTATCAATGGAAATTTGTAGTTATTTTTAAAAATTGGAGCTAAAATAAACATATTAAAATATCAACTATTTTTTATACCGCACATTATAAAATTTTATATTAAATTATTATATATTTTTTGTTTCTGAAAAAAAAAATCATTTAATTTATTAAAATGTTAACTTGATAATTAATTGATTACTTAGATTTTAAAAATTAAATTAATTGCACAATAATTCAAGTAATTATTACTTTTCTTTCTCTCTTCAATTCTGTACTTTTATCATTGAATAATAATTATTTAAAATATTAAGTTAACAATAATTTTTTAAAATATTAAATTAATAAAAATATGGATAAATTTTATACTTTATCTAAAAAAAACGTAATAAATTTTTAAATTTTAATAATATCCTTTAATTTTTAAAAAAATTAAAAAAATATATTTGGGAAGACAACTTTTAATAATTTGTTTAAAATTTATTTTAAACTTTGAAAAGTATTTTAAAAAGTAGAATATTCAAATTTTCATTAAAAGATTAAAAAATATTTTTACATACTAAAAACTTTTAAAATTTAACTTAATATCTTTAAAATTTTAACTATTTTTAATTATTATTTATTTTTAATGTTAGTCAAAAAAATATTTTTATTAATTTTGTCTATTTAAAATTTAAGGGTAAAACAAACCAAATATAAATTTTGGTATATTATTTTCTAAACTCATGAAACAACTCGAGCCGTAGTTCATGTTGGTCCTATAACCTCGTTTCTCTTTCAACCCTCACGATAGGCATTAAAATTAATGTCCTTACCACTCTACCAACTTAAAAGGCATTTATTGTTGTTAGTTCAATATGATTTAATATATAAAAGTACCTATTATCTTGTAGGATGTTCAATTTTAGTGGTCACACCATCTTTTAATAAACTTCAAAATTAAAAAGTCGGTTGAGTGTTCGTGCCATGTCTACAATTAATTTTATAATTATAAATTTCAAATAATCACTCACTTTTATTATTGAATATATATATATATATATATATATATAAACTAATAACACAGCTACATGTGCCATAGCTACATGTACCCAATGGCCTCAAAGTCGAGGTTTGTCAAAATTTGAACAAAAAAAAAAATATACATCTTATATTTTTCGCAACGAAACCATAAATTTGTTCGAATTAGATTCAAAATGAATTAGACTAAATTAAACCACAATACCTACCGTGAGTTAAAGACGTGTATGATGTGTGCGATCTCGAGAGGCCGACAATAGAGATGCCCTAAGCATTGCGTCGAGGTCGATGAGTTGAATTTGGACTTTCGGGACAAAATGGAATGAAATTACTTTATATTATTAATTTAAAGTTGGTGATTAAATAATTAAAAAAAATGGAAATGTGAATAACATTTCATTCTGTATATAAATGTGACAGTTGAGCCATCACACAACACAGACGCCACGTGGTAAAAGCTGATTGGCATAATTGAGGTTAGTAGTGTGCATCAGTGTGTAAGATTAAGAGATCCTCCACTCCATATATTTAAGCACGTTGAGTCGTGTTTGGTGGGTCAACCTAATATTATGTCGGCTGCTTTAATTTATTGCAATTATTATAGCAGTAAATGAACCCGAACCCAAACCCAAACCCAAACCAAACCAAACCCGGTCTAATTTTAATGCCTTGTCGAACCACTGAGGCAGAGAACCGACCCACCATATTTTTCTTTTTATCTGTTGACTTTTTATTTTTGGTTGATTGAAACTTTATTATTTTAAATCCCTTTAAACAATAATCTTTTAATTTGACGAAAAATACACTTTAGAAAAAGTGCAAAATAAAATATATAAATTAAAAGTAATCAACCCCGATTATTTTTTTAAAATGAAAAAAATGTCATTTTCGTCGAGAATATTAAATTTAAAAATTATATATTTATAATTGAAAGCAACTTTAGTGACATTCCACTACTAAGCTATGATAATATATTTAAATAATAAAAAACGATTTTTTTCGTTCGGATAATTCAACACCAATTTATATAATTAGAATTTTCGCTTCAAATTTCTATCTTTTAGAAATTTTATTTAATAAAATTAATTATTTATTTGAAGAGTAATAATCAGATACATCTTTCCTACTCTAGGTTGGGTAATTCGATCAGTCCATAGATGGTCGGGGCTACGTGGGGACCAATAATTCAACAACAGAATAGGCATAGGTTAAAATCCAAGGACAAAAATATTAAATATTAGGTAGGATTATTAAATCCAAATAGAAAATTTTAAATTAATATTTGGATGATTTTAATAAGCCATATATATGATTTTTAAGGCCCACATCCAAAGGCAATCACACCAATTTACCTCTTTAATCACATGGGCCCATTTCCATTTACTTTATGGGCCGGAGCCCACATCCGCATTATTGTAAACCAGCCCGTACACATCCCAATATCTCGCGATATAATACCCGAGAAAATCAACGAATATTTTTATTATAAATATATAATTATTTCAAGTCTCTGAAAATTACCTGGCAGAAACTTTTATCACTGTGACGGTGCCGTCGGCCTAAAGTTTAGGCTGATTTCTGGAGATTATGATTGGACCACGTAGTTTGACTTTATAAAAAGTCAAAGGAAAGTGTAAAGCATGCTGAACGGTGACGGTCGACGGGTTTTAATTGTGAATTAGTTTTTGTTTTTTTAATAATGAAATTGACGAAATTAATTAAAAATGGAATAAAAACGAGATGGGAATTATTGAAAATAAAAATGGCGATAAAAATTGATATCCAGGGGCTTTGGATTCTGATTGCGGACACGTGTCAGTCAATTAATGAAGTAATTTTTAAATTTAAAAAAATGTAAAATGTATAAATCAATTAATAAAATAAGATAATTATAATAAAATATTATAATTATATAATTTGAGAAAAATAGAAGAATGAAGCTGCGTTACACCTAATGTTTATTAGCTTTATTCCTCCGTCGCCCCCACACTCTGCATTTTGCCTTTTCCCCTATCTCTCCTCTGTTTTCCTTTTCATATTCTTCTTCTCGCCGCCTCCAATGGCCTAAAACCTAAAGAAACCTCCGTTTTCACGCCGCCTCCATGGCGCCAACAGCCACCGGATCCTTCTGCAACAAATTCCTTGCACTTTTACTTCTAATTCTCCACGTCGGCTGCTTTCTTTTAACCAATGGTGACAACCGCCGCCGCCGCCACCGTCCCCTGCAGCCGAAGAAGCGTAATGAATCTCCTCCGACGGCGTTGAGTCTGAAGCCGCAAAAAGCCCTAACCTCATCCATTTCATTTCTCAAACGAATTTTTTCTTCCAAAACGTGCAAAATGGCAATCGAGACGGCTCGTCCTCCCTCGACTCCGGCTCGATCGTCGCAGCATTCGATCGTCACGCTTATTCCTCAGCCGGTGGATACTCCGAACTCCAAGAACGCTAATCCGATCGATTCTGCTGGAACGCCACAGGATTCCGATATCACTACGGCGGAGATCAACCAATTTTTCCCCCTTCGTAACGATATCTTCCCCTGCACTGCTTGCGGCGAGATTTTCCCCAAGCCTCAATTGCTCGAACAGCACCAAGCGGCTAAACACGCCGTGTCGGAGCTTGCAGACTCGGATTCCGGTAAGAATATTGTTCGGATCATTTTCGAAACCGGATGGACGAGTAGAGAAAAAAGCCCGAAGATCATCCGAATCTTGAAAGTCCACAACAGTCAAAAGATTCTCTCCAGATTCGAGGAATATAGAGAGTCGGTGAAGGCTAAAGCGGCCCGAAACGGCGGCGCTGTAAAGCGATGGGATGAACGGTGCATCGCCGATGGGAACGAGCTTCTGAGATTTCACTGTTCGACGTTTTTGTGCGATTTGGGGCAAAACGGTAATTCCAGCATCTGCGGGCAGCAATTTTGTAGTATTTGTGGGATAATCAAATCGGGATTCTCACACAAGTTGGATGGAATTTCTACGCTATCGAGTAGCTGGAGAGCACACGTGGCAATCCCTGAGGACATCGAAGAGGAGTTCAAGTTCATGAACGTGAAACGGGCGATTCTGGTTTGCCGGGTCGTGGCCGGCCGGATCGGGTCCGACAACGACGAGCCGGAGAAAGACGGCGGCGGGTTTGACTCCGTAGTCGGCCGAAGTGGGAGTGGGGCCCAAACGACGGTGGATGAAGAAGAGATGTTGGTTTTCAATCCGAGGGCTGTGCTCCCCTGCTTCGCGATTGTGTACGAAGTCTGATGTGGACGATCGTGCGGTTGCCGTTTGATTGATTGATTGCTTCATTTTAGCTTCGTTTGATGTGATGTGTAGTGGTGCTTAAATATAATTTTAAGTTTTTTTTTTTTTTTTTTTTTTTAATGAAGGTGTCTGTAATTATCAGTTATTTCGTTGTTAGCCCAAATCCGTACTCTTTGACTGTGGGTCAAACTTCAAGCGATCGGAACACTGGACATAAGAACTAACGAGGTTGGTAGATGAATAATTACTAAATATATATATTTAATAATATGCCAAATAATTTGTTTTATTTCTATTATTGTAGCATTCTGCAATTTCCTAGAAGTTGGGAGAATCATATGTTAAAATTTAAGTACATTATGCACATAATAATGATAATAGTGTTCTTATTTGATGAATATTTGGTTTTATTCATATGGCCAGCCAGTTGGGTTAGAGCCTATAATTAACCCAGGCCCGAAGTTACTTATTTTTGGGCCGAATATTACCTTCAAAGATCATTGGGTAGGGAATGAAGAACAAAAAATCTAAAAGTTTCAATTTAAAAAAGAAAATTAAAAAGAGGGAAATCAACAACAGTAAAACAGTAAAACAGTAAATATACTAAAGAGGCAAAGAAAGCGAAAAAGGAACAAAAAATACGGGAGAATAAGGAAAGGAAACAAGGAAGGGAGAAAGAGAGATCTAATTATGTGGATAACTCTCAAAGTCACTTAAAGGGCAATTTGGGAAATAAAGCATTAACAAAATTAATAAGTTAGTTGAATGGTAAATAACTACAAATATTAGGAATTAAGCGCGTAAATTATATTATCATATCTCATTAACTTCATTTTTTTTCCCTTTTTCTATTCAGAAATTTGACGTTTTGTAAAATAATAATAATAATAATAATAATTACAGTTCGCCGTCTGAAAATGGCGCCCACACAACAAAATCTGGTTTCTGATCAACCACTACCCCACCGCTGCACGCACCACCACTCGCCGGTCGCCAACACATAAATATATATATTTTTTAAAATTCTTTTGGGGGTTTAGAAATTTTCAATACACGTTTCTTCGGCGCCACTGCTCCAGAGAAAATCGGCATATTTTGCGGCGTAAAATGGATTGCCAGATTCGGCAGAAATAGCTTCGAGAAATGTCTCCTCCGCCGCCCACATGTCCTTTCTGATCCTCCACAAGAACGTCGCATACTTATTGAACGCCTCTGCATCAGGCGGCTTCGCTTCCACCGCCTTCTTGAAGTAATCCTCCGCTCTGTAGAATTAATTACACAATTTATTAACATACCCACCAAAATTATGCCCATAATCATCAAAACCGTTTAATTGTAGATAAGAATGAGATAGACAAAAAGGGAATTTAAGACTTCACCTGTCGTAATCATGGGCCACAAGGAAGAGAAATTGTGCGTAATTGGTGAGGAGAAGAGGATTGTTGGGGTCTTGGGATAATGCCGTTTGGTAAAGAAGCTCTGTTCTGAAATACTCTTCGTAATCGTCCGATTCGATCTCAACCGTCACCGGCGATACGAGTCTTCTCGTTACGTCTTCATCAAATGCTTCGTTTCTTATTGCCGATTGCATTTGTGAAGCTTCTTTGAGAATGGAATTCCACTGAGACATCTCTTCTTCTCTGATGTTTTCCCCTGATATCGATTCTTCTTCTGCTGAAGTTCGTAAGGTGGGATAATCCACTGATCGATTGAGTTCATCGCCGTCTGTGCCACTTGCAGTCGGTCGGACCTTTCCGCCGCCGCCGCCATTACCGCTTCCGATGGAAGCTGTTTTCCCATTGATTGAAGACACTGAGAACGTCTTGAGTGTTGAGGAATCGAATTTCTGGTGCTTTTGGTCGTCGATTTGAACGACTTCCTCAGCCGTCTGCGTTAAAGAAGGGGAAGGCGATAGGGAAGCTGCCATACCTGAATTGTTTCCCATTGAATGCACTGTGAAATTCGCTAACAGAATCATCACGTACACCATTAGAGTTGGAGTGTGAGAGAAAACTTGCTGAAATAGCCAAACAAACGAAGCGTGCATCTCATTTTCAACTCGGTTCAGAATGCCCTGTAAATCTTCGTAAAACAGGATTTCTCTCAATCTTAATGAATAGCTGTGAAGCTCTTGAATCATGAAAACCATGGAGGAGAATGCCTTCTTCACTGAACAATAAGCGGATTCTCTTGCTTCTCTGATGCCTTCCTGCCATTGCATTTTCCTCTTTAAGATTCGAAGTGATAAGGGGAAATCAACGCTATTAGCTTTACGCTCGATATCGTCTGGAATTATTTCCGGTTCCTGAGTCCATTCCGGAGGTTTTTGGTGGATTTCTGGCCATGGAGATTCTGTTGAAACGTCTTGGGGCGGTGCGACTTGCATGTGGTTTTGTAAAGAACAGTTGGAACTATTAAATTCGTGATCAGTTACGGAATCAGAAACCGAATCTGTACTATCGGAATCCGAATCGTGGATCTTCTCAGCGGAGATTCGAAAACTAAGCGCCAAATCTTGAATCTGCTTGGAGACTTCTTCGTCTGAGAAACCGTCCCTCAAATTGGCAGTACAAGCTCTTCTGATCGTACGAAGTCTTGGATTAAGATTGTAGCAAGAGCGAGACCGTATAAACTTCGTGAGCGGGATTCCAAACATACCTGATCGACCAAGCGTATAAACGCACCGCCTCGTCGCGGCTCCTCCATCGCTACGGTTCCGCGGCGTCGACGAAGGAGATGAAACTGTCGAAGCTAGGGTTTGCGAATGATGAACAATAGGCTGCGACCATTGTAATTGTAAACACGTCGTAGCTACCTTCACTTCCATTTCAATTTCTCAAGCGAATGACCAAAATACAACCAAAAGTTACAATAATATGAATTCAAATCATCATCCGCTTCTGAAAATCAACAAAACAGAGAGAAACTCTTCCGTGAAATCTCTCAATCCAAACGAAAAATCGATCAAAGTCCTATCGAACCTGCAGATTCTCCACCTTTATTACCTGAAACAACAGAAAAAGAATCGAAAGAAATGCAACAGATCAAAACAAATTCAACTGCTAAAGAAACATCCTCTCTCTACTTACAAGATCTTCCAAGAAAATCCAAAAAAACACACACACACATCGCTACTGCTCATTTCTGTCAAAAATCGGATCGAACACTCAACAAATCAGCACAAAATCGTAAAAAATTGAAATCAACAGACCTAAACAAAACGGCAGCGAAGATTTCCGGCGGATAATCTGGAAACGAAGCAGGGCCGTAGCTTGAACCTTTATCAGTAACGAAGAGAGGCATCACAGAGAGAGATAAAGATATGTCACTACACACACACACAGAAGAAAACAGCAGGAACGGAGTTTTGGAGGGGAGAGGGGGAAGGGCAGTATCGGTAACCGGTCAACTTATCCGGAAAATAAAAATAAAAAAAAGCCTTTCAAAGGGCGGGCTTCAAGAAATCACCTCTCCATGCCCATTAGTCAGCACAAAGCGGCTTGTTTCACGGGTGATCTGGATCTGATGTGGCTGTTCTCAACGTGCCACGTGTTTCCTCCATTAACATCGCGACTTGCAAAACCGTGACACCACCGACTTTCTCGCTTGCTTTCCCTACACGTGTCGGTCCTAATATTTTTCTTCCCTTAAAAACAATCGTTTAGAAACATTAATGTTTTCGTTTTGTAAATTAGATGTTTGAATTGTGCGAATAAAACAACATTTTTATAATTTAAAATTATTTTTAATCCTTCAAAATTAAAATAATCTTTTATTTTATATATTTAAAAATAATTTTTATTTATTTTAAGTAATTAAAAATATGTCACGTTGAATACAAAATCATTAGTTTATTTTTAAAAAAAAGCTAAAGTTGAGGATAAGCATGATTGACTATAAATTAGCTTTATATCCACAAAAACCTGCTTTTCACGTAAAAGATTATCATATTTAATCGTTGACTTGTTGTTTTTCACAAATTAGCAGGATATTATTTAACAAAAATGTATATTTATGAAAATTAAAAAAAAATGTATATTACAAATATACGTTATAATCTTATAATATGGTCTAAATAATTAACCAACTACGTGTTAGAAGCTCAAATAGTTACATATATTTCTAATTAAATAACATCTAAAATTATTGCATAATTATCACGTAATAAATATTTTAAAAAATAATTAATGGGCGTCAAAATTTGCACATACCTACTAGATGTTGATGGACTATTTCATTTCTCATTCCCGCAAAATTGTTCATTCATTTTTATTGAAATCAATCAATGACGAATGTGTAGGAATGGAGTTTACACCGTCTAATTTTACTCCATTTTTTATCTTTTTTAAAAATTAAATATTCACAAATTTTATTTTCGATGTAACTTGTATTAAAAAAATGTAAAACATCGTAATAAATCTAATATTTCATAAGTAAAAATAGAATATAATGTTCAATGTTATTATATAAAGAGTAAGTTCGTGCAAGGTGATGTTTTAGATGGAACTAGGATAAGGACTGAATGAGAGAATATAATCTTCGTCCTTAACCTCATCTAGTTAATAGGAAAAAAATATCTTCTCATCTATTAATTACATATTGAGATTATATATATATATATATAGCCTGACCCAATTTTTTTATTTTCCTATCCATTTAAAATTATAAGGGATGTGGTTAATTAATGATACATGTAACTCATAAATATTTAATATCTATATATATATTACGAGATGATTAGAAAGTATGAACAAACGGTCACTATAGGCTAACAAATTAGAATGAATTAGATTCTGAATTATATTTGAGTCGTGTCTAATTTCAAACTGGTCCAAAATTTTTATCCTTTTATTATTATTATTACGTTGATTTAAGCCGCCCTTCGACCTCGACTTCAAACTTTACTTCATTTACCAGCTTCAATATTAACTTTTATGCTTTATTTCTTGTTTCCTCCTTTTAAATATGCTTATTTATTACGCTAATTTATATTTTTAAATATTTTCAATTTTTTACATTTCGACACATTTTTACTTTTGAAATCCTACATTTTTACCTTTAATTTTCTATAATCTAAAATTATAAATAAGTTTTTTTTATTATTATTTATCGTTTTTACCCATTTTTACCCTATACATTCACAGTTGAATAGATAATTTATTTTATTTTATTGAAAATGACAATTTTGTTCATATTTAAATCTTTAGATATTTTTAAAAGCTTGTAGTGTGGGGTTGGGACCGTAATCCTTTTTCATTTCATCTTCTATTTTAATATTTATCTCTGTTCTTTTTTTTTTCTTTTTCTTTTTTAGGAATTGGGTTCCATGCAAAATATATATATTTTTTATATAAAGATATTCATTTTTAGGAAGTTTTAATAGATAATTTTAATAATAATAAAAAAAAGAGTAAAATATAATAATAAATTCAGTAATATTTTATTATAGACAAATATCTAGATATTTGAGATATTTGCGTTTGTAGCATAGATATCTTTCCCTTTATTACTCCTTCTATCTCCTTGTAATTTATTTGATTATAAATAAACAACTTTTACAGGTGCGGTGGTTTTAGCAAATATTCTCAGTTCAAAGTCTCGAGACACTCCTGTTTAGCCAGCTCTCTCCACTACTTTCCTCATTTCTCTTTAAACAAAGATTCATCACCACGTTTGAGGTGGGTCCTGGCGAGCCGAATATCTCTAACTTTAGAGGATATAAGAGTAAAAATGTATAAACCCGATCCACGTATTAAATTTTCAAATTTGATTAAAGATAGAATTGAATACAAGACCAAAAGGGCAGACAAAGACATTAGAAAGAAAGCAAGAAAATAAGGGGAATGATAGAGAAGAAACCGTCGATACTCAATTGTTGGCATTGCAATGAAATAGATAGCAAGTTTGAACATCACCACATCGCTCCTAATCCGACAGGGACTTTTAGACACCTATGCCACGCCAACCTTCTTATCTTCTGAACGATCGGAATCACTTTCGTCACAATCATTTTAAAGTTATTTACAAATATACCCTTATGATCGAGCCTTCACCATTAAATAATAATATAGACACTCAAATAGATAATTAATTTTGTTTCAAGCCAAAATATTTCTTAAAATCACTACTTAAAAATTCTCTATTTATAATCAAATATCTAATATTTGTCTTTAATATAATAAAAAATTATATATATATATAATATTTTGTTTTCTAAGGGACCAATTAAATTGTATAACTGAAAATAATTTAAATATAAAACAAATTGTTATATTAACACGAGCATAATTTAATTTTAGTTAGATGAAACGGGTTACGGATATTTTGGTCAATAAATGAAATAACAAAAATATCTAAGGCAAGAACATGGTCGTTTTCAACAAATTGGAGGGGTTGCCATCGCTGTGAAGAGTGGGGCATGCTACCCAATCCTAGGGACCAATTCTTGTCTCGTATTTCAAGCACTTTACGCTATTATATTCAAATATTTAAAGTTTTTTATGTTAAAAAAACGTCGAAACTTGAGTATAGAGGAAGAATAAGATATTAATTACTATTTTGAAAGTAAGCCGTGGAGGAGTCAATTTCATGTAAGATGAATTTAAAAAAAAAAAAATCATATATACTTCTAAAAGTTATATACTTACGGTACTAAATGTTCAATGATGTGTTAGATTAGGTTGAATTTTTTTGTAAATCGAAAAATTTTGTTCCGTTTGCAGGTTGACGTTTTTTTATCGAATCAATTCGACCAACTCGAAAATAGGGTTACACACCAACTCGACCCAACCCAACTCCACAATACCCTACTTTTTAAAATGATTAAAATATTTAAAGTTTGTAATTAATGTTATTAATGCATTTATAAATGTTTTATATTTGAATTTTATAAAATTTAAGTTATTAATGCATCATGACATATAAATATAATTCTTTTAAATAATTAAAAAGTAATAATTTGATAATAAAACTGAACCCAACTTAATTCGAAAGTAGAATTAGTTGTTCTAGTCACCAATTTGAAATTTCGAGTTGACTTGGTATCACACGAGCTGTATGGCAGAGTAAGGCTTGGTGTCACGGTCATACTTGTCAAAGACGTCCTGTCTTTGTCTGTATGCCATGTCATACCAAACCCTTGGATATACGTTATATTTCTTTATCGCTTTGTAGTTGTATTAGTTTGTAATTTTAGAGTATAACATTTCTGCAAAATCATGTCTACGCTGGTAGACTTAAATGCTTTAAAATATATTATAGAGGGATACAACTAGCCATCAATTTTTCTCACCATGAGTTATGCACTGTATAAGTTGTCGTGTTGTCTTTCTCGCTCGCCAGTCTATAACATTGCTTTCAAACTCACTATCGTTTCGTAAAACCTTATTTTCAACTTTGGGCCAGTCAGGTATACGTTGTCTCACTAACGACCCCACAAATTCGAACTGGTTGGCTCATCTAGTAGTGAACGTAACAGTGGCACAATCATTTGCAAATATCCCGAAAAGATAATTATTTAATAATTTTGAAGGTAGTGTAACATCTTACCATATTAATGAAAGGATACTAATTATGGTATGTTATAGAATAAAATTCATGAATTTTGTGCCGTCAAAAAGTCATTTATTTTATTTTTTAAGTTAATTTTTGGAAAACAAAATGTTTAAATGTTTAGAAATAAATTTTGTTAATGTTATCGTTCTATCAATCTATCATAATCCTATCACTTTCTACCAATAACCTAACTATATTCTTTTATCAATCGATCGTGATCATATCGTTTTTATCAATCTCTCATATCTATAATACTTTGGTACGTAGCTTGACCTTAACGTTTTATGAACTTATTTTACTCCTATCATTATATTACGTTTAGTATATCATTCTTGTATTCTATCTCAAACATATCATTGAACACATCGTACCGTAGGTATTATCATACAATTCACGTATTATAACATATACATATCATATCATAAACAATTCACACATATCAATATATATGACACGTGTAGAACTACAGAGCACGTGTCAACATCAAATATAATCATGCTGATAATAAAATCTAGCTTATATTATCATGAATTTATCCTTAATGAAAATTTTATTGTGTTCATTAAAATCCAATTAGAACTTCTACAAAATTATTTCTCTAATTTAGATAGTCCATATGTTATACTCGTGCAAAATTAATATGGCTAAATAGAGTGGGACAGGTCTCGAGAATGTAATTTTTGCTCTCCACCCCATTTATAATTAATATGGAGAAATATTTCTCGGAAATATAATCTCCACTCTCGACCACATTTATAATTAATATGTAAAAATCTTTCTCGGGATTGTAATCTCCGCTCTCGATCCTGTTTATAATTAATTTGGAGAAATCTTTCTAGGGAATGTAATCTCCGCTCTCGATTCCATACAAAGACCTAAAAGCAACGTTAAATTAGTAGGAGAGACTAATATTGAAAAGGAAATAAATCAAGATATTTTAAAATAATGTTTTTCACGTTAAAAAAATAAAATAAAATAAAATAAAAAACCATTTCCCATAAATTCCCAAAATGTCATGACCACAATTAAAACGCACGTTTTAAAGGCAAAAAAAAAAAAAAAAAAAA